>NW_008671070.1:9901-19454 GCF_000695815.1 Acanthisitta chloris
AGATCTCAAGAACAGCATTTCCTTTCCTGGAGGGTGGGCACTACATTAGATACACATGTGCTGCATCCACTGCAAAGCACAGTATTTTTAGGGAGCAAATCACCATATTATCGGCACACCCACTGAACCCCCCCAGTGATTTTACAGTTTATCTCATGGCTAATAATAGGCTGTAACTCCCTATGATGCACATGCACCCAAAAAAAGAACCACAGAACCATCCTAAAATGTCCCAGCCTTGTGACAAAACTGCCTTTGCTAATAATATTCTTGCAAAAGTGGAAACCAGTAGAGTGCCAATGGCCAGTTCAGAAAGAAAAGTAGAGCCTATCCAAATTTTATAAGATGAAAAATGAGAAATGAATATTAAAATAGCTTTTATATTAAAGCTATTAAATATTAAAAAACTCCAGGGATGAGCTCACCAGCATCCCTGGAGTAGGACATGCAGGGTCTTTATAGAAAAAAAAGTCCATGACAGGTAGATGATCTTTCTTTCAGAATTTTGTTTTCTGAGTAATGTAGCTTCTCCAGAAGCTGATGTGTTATCTGATTTATGCCTCTTTAGAAGAAGGCATGGTGAAACTGCCTGACAGCTAATCAATGGGTGTGGAGCACAAGGAGCTCTCTGGAACTCAGCACACAAAACAATGCACCTCAGCTCCACTGTTTGGGGTAGCTCTGGGGAAGAGTGGGTAACTGAAAAGGCAGTGTAAATGCTTTGCTGTTTTTGTTTCAGAGCATATACTAAAAGTCAAAGAAACATACTGCACCATCACCAATCTGTTGCCGAATACACAGTATGAATTTTGGGTCAGTGCTTTAAATGCCTCTGGTATCAGCCCACCAAGTGAAAGAGCAGTTTATGTAACAGGTAAAAATATTTTATTCATATGACTATGTGACCTTTGTAGTGAAATTCAGAGTAATCTCTGGATTTTATGCCAGTAATGCTGTCTGTGTGCTTTGCTTCTTCTGATATAAGTCCACAGACAGCATGGGAATTCCCCACTTTTATTTGGAGAGCCTATCAGGCCAATTGTCCCTGTTTTAAAGCTGAAGAAAGAGAAGCAGAGAGAACAACTTATTTAAATGTAAGAATGTAGAACAGCTGCAGATGAGGCTCAGCTCTCCCAGTTCTGCCAGATGGATGCCAGCTCTCCTTTTATTGCCCAGTAGGTATTTTGTGGATTCACCTGCTCTGCTGTCCTTTGTAACTGCAGTTCAGTTAAGCACATTGTGTGAAATCCTGACATCAGATTGAGCAAGTCAGAGTGAGACCTTGTACTTGCTCCAGATGTCTTTGACATCTTAGAGCAGAGCAGACATGCACCTTTATGCTAAAGATAAAACTAATGATAGAAAGAAAACAGTTGTGTAATCAGTCTCTATGTTGCTTCTCTGTTTAATTCTCTAGAGACCTTTATAGTCCAAATTAAGTCTTTAAATAGTAGTGTTAATTGCCCTGCCTGCTGTTTACTGTCCATTGGGGAAGCAAGTTTCTTTAACTACACAGTATTAATAAACAACTTTGTTCTATTTTTTTCAGTCTTCAAAGCATGTTTGTTGCAAACATCTTCAAGCAACAGCTTAGAAATGTTCTTTTGCTTACCTTTTAGCTCCTTCACCACCTACCATAAACAGTAAAAAGATCCGAAGCTGTGAAAATGCAGCACTGGTGTGCTGGGAATCCAGAGACATCAACCCTGTTGATTCCTACGTGGTTGAATTGTCCAAGCTGACAGATGAAGAAAATGATGATCTTATTACTGAGTGAGTTACTATTCTGTTGACTTCATGACCTGTAGAGATGAAACCATTTCAATCATGTGTCATCAGGTAGTGCTAAGAAAGGACCCACAACCCTTTGGTGAAATTGCCTTTATAAACATTCCTCATAGTACAATTAATTGTAATTAGTAACTATATGGGAATGGGGTGGGTATGGGAAAAGGGCAGAAGCAAATGTAATTTTCTGTCACAAACTCTCTCTTGCCCCTGCTACTGACACCTGTATGAGGTAAAGTGCTGTTGATGGGTTACAAGAGAAGCTGATCATGTAATTTCTTCTTTGTTGTTTAGAATAATAATCTTGCCTACCTTTGTTCTCTACCCTATCATTTTTCCATGGATTTATTTTCTGTAGGTCTATTGTTGGGATTCCTAACTGTGAAGTCCTAATTCACCTCCAGCCAACACAAAGGTATCACGTCTGTGTTAGAGCCCAAAACCAGGGTGGATCCAGTGAAAGAAGTGAACCTGTGCTGATACACACCACAGGTATTGTACAGCTCAGAACAGCTCCAGCAGCCTATTGTGGCATCTATTATCTCAACAGAAAGATTCCCGCTGGTTTCAATGGACTTTGGATCAGGTCCTAATCTCATACATCTAATTACACACCTGGTAACCTTTTAGGAACTGAAAAAACAACTTTTTGTAACAATAAGTGCATTGCTTTAGCTCTATAATTGAGAAAATATTTCTGTCTGGTACATTTGATACTTAAAAGTTACTAATTTCTAAACATTTAAAAAGACAGCATCAACCCAACACCCCCAGATATTGCCACCTTGCCAAGTACTGACACACCAATGAGAAAAGTTGTAGTGTGCTTTTACTTTACTTCAGAGATTACCTTATAATGATGCTGCTGCTGGAATATATGGCTGAGACAGCACTTTCCAGAGTCCTTTAGATATGCAAAATTTTCCTCTGTATATAATAGAACACCCCCAGCTTGGCTGGGGATGCTCTGAGGGCTGGTTCCCTTTATTCATCAGGAAAAAGGGAGTCCAGCTTTCAGCTGGAAGCTTTGCTTTTAGTACCTGACATAGCATTATCATCTGCTCTCAGTGCCACACTGGGCAAGGATTAACCTTCTCCCACAAAGGGAAGTTGGAAGCCCTTTCCCCTCCCAAACATCTAATCAAAGCTCATTTTAACGACTTCAAGGTAGACACCTGTTCTCACCTTCATCACTGCTGTAATGACACTGCAACGTCACTGGGTTGTCTCCAACCTCTCACGTCACTCACAGTGATGTTCACACCTCACCTGTGTCTCTTCAGCCCTGACCTTTCCTGAGAGATTTGCAAATTGTATTTATTCAGCAAGCTGACCACACAGCCACTAATCTGTAAAAGGCTGTGTTTCAGTCAAAACCCTGTCTGCCATACATCAGTGACACCAGAGAAAAGAAATGCTCATCCTTAAATCCCTGTGGAAGTAGACTGTCATTGTGTTACCATCATTTGTGTGTATTCCAACTGCTCAAATCAAACTCAATATTTGAAATTGCCAATTCTGCTTGCACAGCATGTGTTTGTTTTTAGCAGCACATGTCTGTAA
This sequence comes from Acanthisitta chloris, assembly GCF_000695815.1. Classification (NCBI taxonomy): domain Eukaryota; kingdom Metazoa; phylum Chordata; class Aves; order Passeriformes; family Acanthisittidae; genus Acanthisitta; species Acanthisitta chloris. Next base: position 13,253 of record NW_008671070.1, read on the forward strand.
TTGCCTTATCATTGTCTGTATTGTATTTGCATTGAAGCAACTTGCAGTTTGATTATAATGATTTCATTTGGGATTAGCATGGAGAGATTAATCTTCTCTGAGTCTACATTATGCAAACAGCTGATGCAAATTGATCTGTCAGCTGCAAGAACCCACCTCCAACACTGGGAATGACCTTTGATCCTTTCTGGGGTGGATCCAAACAACACTTCACCACACCCTTGCTGTAATTCCTAATGCTATAAGGAGCTGCTGGAATTATCCTCAGGCATTCTCTCTTGCAGGTACCTGCTTCTACCTTAACGAGGACACAGCCCATCCTTTACTGGCAATTCTAGATGATGGATTTACAATTTCCTGCGATGAACTGGAAAACCCAGAGTGTGATCTGCCTGTCTATGATAACAGCTTTACAAGGTACACAGAAGCATTTGTCTGGGGTTTTAAACAGATGCCAGGAAATGTCTAATGGGGCTTTCAGCAGCTCTCATTAATTTTGTGAGTTAAAATCTCTCTCTCTAGCTGCTCTTTGGAACTTAAGCATCACTTGGAAATGCAAGTTCTTAAAGAGGATTACAGATGCAGCAGCGACAATTGCATACAAACCTGCTTACATGTTTGGCACATTGAGCTAAATTTGAACAGGTATTTAAGTGCCAAAAAAATGCTAAGGAAAGGAGAGGGATCTGAAAACTCACCTCTTGCTGGAAGGCATAACTGATACTATTTGAGCTGACAGATTTTACTTTAAAAAACCAACACTAGGCCTTTTGCTATTGAAGTGAGAGTTTAAGCTTGCCAAAATGCATGTTTCCAGTCAAAACTACGGAAACAACATATAACCAGTACAGGCATTTGCAGACAAAGGATAATACAAGTCCACGACTTAGTCACTCCATGGAATGTAATGTGACTAGAGGACTTGGTTGAAAAGAGTCAGAAGATTGATGAGTCTCTTCATTAAAGTCATTGTGATAAGCTTAAATGGGATTTCATCACACCTCCACAGGGTGCTTTTATGTTTCACATAAACAGTCAGAGCTGGCAATCATCTCTTTCTAAGGCTGAGGTTTTGGTACCACTGTGAACTTTCAGAAATCTTTCATGCCAAGATACTGAAGGAAAAACAAGAAAAGGGAAATCTCCCAAGCTGAAATGCTAACAATCATGCTACAAGGAAATTATATTGCAAACTCTTCTTTCTGAAGTTTGTGTGATCTGCTAAAGGCTAATGTGTTTCCTAACCACAGCAGTTTCTTTGGCCTGGGTCGGGTTTACCTTGGTGGCTTTGCAGCTCTCATCACTATGGTCATGTTTTGTTCACAGATGTTTATGTATCCATTTTGCATTGCTCCTTTTCCTTCTTAGGCTGTAGCAGCACAACCTCTCTGAGTCCTGATTTCAGCAGCCTTCTAGCTATTCCCAGGACATCTACATGCACTTGCAATGAACTGTACACTTGCTTTAAGTGACTGCTGCTGCAGTGGCAGTGTACAGCTATCATGCTGTGCCTGCCTGTCCTTACACATCAGGCCTTCTGTGGAGTGCAGCTCTTTCTCAGCATTACCTAGAGGTAGAAGAGCTCAGTGTCTGCTAGCAACATCCTTTGCCTTTGTAGCTTACCACTTTAGGCCCTACCACATAAACATACAGGTTGAGTTTGAAACCGGCTGTCCCCTGTGACAATGACAGCCAATACACCATGTATTGTCCTGAGATAATAGTCTTAGAGGATTCATGTTGCTCACTTTGAGTTAAGATGTTCCAGAAGCATTTGGCATGAGTTATTTTGCCCACCTTTCTTGCTTCAGAACCTGTGCTTTTGCAGGCTTATGTCTTCAAAGCACTCAGCTCCTTTGAGACTGTGCCAGGAAATCAAGCTGAAGGGTCTCTCTGTGGTACAGTCTTTGTCTCTTTTAAAAGTCATCTTCTACATGGTTCCTATCATACATGATAGGAACCAGTCTACTGTTAAAAACTTCTCATGGCCTGGGTACCCAGCATATTCCAAGTTCCCCTACTGTGTTCAGTTCTTCCTGATCTCTTCAAACACAGCCTAAGCCTCCTCCTCCCCAGCCACCCCAGAAATTTCATGCCATTACAGTGCTCAGTTCCTAATGGTGAGTGACATTTAAAGCCCTGGGCTGTTTGGGAAGAAAAGAGATTATCTTTAGATTTTTCCCCTGCTATACTGGGTTCACCAGAGCACTCTCTCTTCTAGCAAGTAATAACGTTCCTAGAAAACCCAGGCAGCATAGGATGCAGTTCTCCCTATTCCTAAAAGTGCCCAGGGCACTCATTTATACCAAGCTACTCACATGTAAAGACGGGGCAGGTGTCACAAAGAAACTTGCAGGTTGTGCATCAACTCCTCAGCATGAGGAATTGACTGTAGTCAAAAATCCACACTGCACTACTAAGGAGACAAGCAAAAGAGACTTTTGTTTATGGATTTGTAATGTCCAAGTACACTGCAAACCAAAACAGTGTAAATAGCATTATGGAGAGGCCCTGCTAAGCACATATTCCTGTCTCCCACAGGTGCATCGCGATCCTGGGCAGTCTGATCGCATTTCCAGGAAAGCATTACTGGGAGGTGGAAGTTGAGGAACATACAGAGTACAGAGCTGGTGTGGCTTTTGAGAACACTCCAAGACATGGTCACCTGGGGGCAAACAACTCATCCTGGTGCATGAGGCATATCATCACACCATCCAGGTAAGGGCTGTGGAAGCTGCAGGTCTCCAACAGGAACACCTCCTACATGTACACCTGCAGGCAGAGCAGCAGAGAGCTCCTGCTTGCAGGGGGCAGCCAGAGATTTTTATATCAGCCCAGTCCGAGCAGCTGGCACTGTGAACAGATGTTGGAAGGACACTGGCATGTTTAAGCAAAAGCTCCTGCTTAATGACATTTTCACACTGAAATAGGCAGTCCCAGGAACAAATCTTAGTTACAGAATTTAGCTGTAAAGGTCACCAAAGCCCCAGCAGGAAGACAGAGTAATAGATCCATGTAACCCAGAAACTACTTATCTGGCTAAACCTAGTTGTTCCCAACCGGTTTTGATCTGTGTCTTACCTGTGGAAATATCTAACATCCATACCTGCCTGAAGAAATAACAGCTCTCCTCTCATTTCTGCTCAGAAAGGCACATTTCCAAAAGTCTCGTGGTTTTGGTTGTAGCATGTTACACTAGAGAGAGCTGTTTGAGGGGACCTCAGCATCACTCAGTGACTACACAGGGAAGAGGGCTACCCTCATGACAAAGCTGCTTACATGCAGAGCACCTTCCTGCCCTCCAATAATCAACAGTATAGGAATCACAATTAAAAGATGTCACTCTCTAGTAAATGAGCATGAAGACTGAGTCCATCGACACTGGCTGAGCAAGGAGGTCTTGTAGAAAAAGCAACGAGAAATGTCATTTTGAGAGTGGGTTTTGACAAATGCTGTCCAATAGCCTGGAGGATGCCTGGCCATGCTGTGCATCGGGCAGCCTCTGTCTCAAGAATTACTCTCTTCACTGCTGCTGTGAGTGTGGGAGTAAGCAGTTCCTGTAACACTGGTGGGAAAGAGGGCTTAGCACCACAGGCCCTCAGGGAGCAACTGGGCAGCATGGGAGGGCCTTACTCCCCATCTCACCAGCTCCCTCCATGGCAGGGCATACAGCTCCCCAGGGGCAAAGCTGAGATGATGACAAAGGTGTCTCTGGGACAAGGCTAACTGGCCCAAGAGCACAGCTCCTTCATGGAGAGAAGGGACTGCTTCATGCTAAGGCTAGTGGCAAAGGTGCCTCCTCCGAGTTACGGGACACCCACACTGTCCTCTGAGGCATGTTAAAAACCTGCAAGTCTCACGTTGTGCTCTGACCGTGTCCATATCTAAGGGCTACCACCCATCCACTCACAGCCAGACTGGGATCTGAAACAACAGGTTAGACAGGCAGGTCTGGGAGCTGTGGGATACAACTGTGTTGGAAGCACAGAGCACACCATCCCTCTGCAAACACGGACATTGCTCAGCCAGCTGGATGGGGCTGAGCAGTAACCACAGGGCACACAGGAGGGATGGGACTGTGAAGCAGGAAGTACACCCTGGAACACATCTGTGTGAGAGCAGATAGGATGCTCTCAAGTCTTTTGTCTGTTTCTTGCCTACAGGCACAAGTATGAATTCCTGCACAGTGGGATGACACCAGACATCAGAATTACTGTTCCCCCCAGACGAATTGGCATCCTGCTGGACTATGAGAACTGCAGACTGTCATTTTTCAATGCAGATATTGCCCAGCACCTTTACACATTCGACTCACGCTTCCAGCAGTACGTCCATCCTTGCTTTGCTTTGGAAACACCTGGTATCTTACAGATACATACTGGAATTGCAATACCCCCGTGGACTGCCCTCCCATAACCTGTGTTTTACAGCTACCACACCTACGTGTAACCTCCATTGAGCAATGTCCTCTTTCAGCATCAACTTTTCCACCACACTCCCTATAAACCAGTTGTTTCCCAAGAATAAAAACAAAGCAACCCTGACCTAAACCAGCTGCCAGGCCTGAGCCCTCAGGACAGTTTATATCCTCTTAGAAAGGATCTTAGCAGAAAGCCATGATGGTCACAAGGTCCATCAGCAACCCAGAATTCTCCATTTAAAAATGAGTACCATTCTTCTCAGGGGTGACACTGTCACCATGCAGCAGTGGCAGCTGGATCACTGGTTCCCCCAGTACCCATCAGATGCCATGGGAACTCTCCGGTTCCAGAGCAATCATTAATTCTACTCCTGAGTCTGCTGAAGGGCTAAAAATTCAAAGGAAAACAAAAATAGCAAAAGCCATAATCACTGTACAGCTGCTACAGAGCTGAAAGCACTCCAACCACGAAGCTGATCTCACAATCAAGTATTCTTGTTGCTACATGAAGTCTGTGACACAAGATAATCAAATACGCCTCCCTTGTGTGAACTGTTAGCACCTACATACCCAGTGAGGCTTTCTGAAACACCCAAGCATGCACTAGTCTCAAATATAAGACATTTTTACAGAATGCCCATGCTTCACATTCATTCATCCAGGGGAAAAGAACAAAACCAGACTGAGACTTTTTGCAGTGCTTGATTGTTCTTACAGAGAAACCTAAAGCATCATTTTTAGCTGCTTTTTAGCTATGCTCACCTCCACATGGGTGTATCTTCCCTCCATGCTCAGAGATCTGTTCTCCCCTCAGCACTGAATAATTCTCACCCCGATGCTGTGCCCTTGAAGCTTTGGGTGTCCACTGGGGCTGGAAGGACTCTGGCCCAGAACTCAGCTGAGATGTCCTTGCTTGGGCTTCATTCCAGATAACCAAGACAGGCCCTGCCTGTCAAGCAAGCTTGGCCAGCTCTGAACAGCCTCAGCCATGTATGTCAAAACTACCTGAACTCAATCAAGAGTCATTAACAGAGAAGCTTTTCCACAGATTTATTGCACATTCATTACAAAAATCGTTGGTGCAAGTTTCCATTCTAGGGGATAGTCAGGAACAGGCAGTGCCCTCTACAATGTACAGCGTCTCTACAAATAAACACCACTGGCAAAACCAGAGATTTGACATAGAACTGTGTGTCAAATACTTGCCTGTTCTTCCCCAAATAGCTTAAAAGAAGTGTCCCCAAAACAGGCCTTCAGAAACCATAACAACAGGACCCAAATACCTCATAACAGCAGAGATTAGTACCATCTGCTCTTGGATATCTATTTGTTTTGCAAGCGTCAAAAGCAGATGGGTTTAGTGACACTGAGCTATGCAAGTACAGGGTTGTTTCTTAGCCTGTCAGGAATTCATTTCCAGGTCAGAATAGGTTGTTATGGACACTTTGTTAAACCTCCTGTAAGCAGCCCAGAGACCTTCAGTTGCTATGTCTGGCAGAAAACTTGTGTCCACCAGAAACAGGTGACTCAGCCAGCAACCACTGGCAGTGCAGAGGGCTGGAGGTGGCAACGTGTGCCCTGCTGACACTGGCATGGCCATACCAGAGAACAGCAGCTCTAGTGTACAGCTCCTGTGCTGGGGAGTGGAGTGGTGAGAAAGCACCATCCTTTGCTTAAAAATGTACATCTTGATTCTGGGCCCAACTTCCACCCACTGGAATGTTTTACCTGTATTTGCCAAAAACTGAGAGCCTCGCTCTTCAAGGAGATACCTGAAAGAGT
>NW_008671070.1:19468-21499 GCF_000695815.1 Acanthisitta chloris
GACATCTGAACCTCCCAACAGAGCTTCTAATGCAGAAAGGTTTCCTGTGAACCCATGATTCTAACAGAAGCAGATGTTCTGCTGTGAACAGTGCCACCACTCCCCACCACCAGTTTTCACCATAGCTCTATCTTGGTGCCAGCATTTGTCTTTCACCTTGCATAATACAAAAACTCAATGCACAATACTTTTCCACTGGTGAACTGCCCTGGGAGACTCTTGCAGGACACATTTTCTGAGCCAACTACCAGATGCTCAGACACCCTTGCACTGGCACTCCACAGGTATCAAACAGCTCCACCATTATGTTGTCAGCTTGATCAGTCTGTTGGAGAATGCAGGTCTGATCCTGAGCACAGAGCAGCCTGCTCAGGAGAACAACTCCATGGCCACTGCCAGACATGGTACAGGACAGCTAAGGCAGCAACAGAACTATCTGAAAAATAAACAACAAATAAACAATAATTGGCTACTAGACTAAAACAGTAAGAGAAGTGAGTTTGCATGTTTCTGTGTAATAAAAGCTTCATTTGTTGGCACTAACCCAAACTTTTCCTCCCTTAGGAATCTGAACCTTATCACTTTAAATACTTATACAGCAAAGGAAACTTGAACAGCCTGAGTTTTTTAAAACAGCTGTGCTGTGAATTACCTCTATGTAAATCCTTTAGGGGGAGGCCACCACTTCTACTACAGTTCACCAGACCAGTAAAACACCCAAGCTGGAAGTTCACATCAACCCCATCTCTCTGTAAGCTGACCAGACAGGGAAGCACAGTACATCTGTAAGTCTGTGAGTGAGGCCCAAACTCTGCACAGAACTGGAAGCTGTATTTGACAGTGAAAGAGGAGCCTCCTACTGAAACCAAAGGGCATTAACACAGTGCCCCAGAGCAGGCTAACACCAAGCACATTCAGTCCATCTGGAATCCTGGGTATAGCACTCAACTTACAGAACTCTGCTGCACTGTTGACCTAAGAGCTATTTTTTTGCATTGAAAGGTATCTCCAGCGGGAACTGCCAAAGGACAGGACACCCCCAGCCTCTCCTCACCCAGCAGCTAATTGGGGACTTTGCCAGGGCTGCCCAAACCCCTTTAGGGTGGATCAAAAGGAACAGTTTTTCCCATTCCCTTCTGTTTCCTCTTGACTTCAAACACTCGCTGTTGCCACTGGAGGGCATCACGGGAAGCCCTTGCACAAGGCCAGGGTGGTTCTCAGACAGGTTTACACCAACTGCCTATGGCTGAAGAGTTACCGTTTTCAAACTGGTTTCCATAATCCTTAGGCACGTCCATTGTCTCTCCTCATCCAGTGCTGGAGCCAGGAACAAAGGGACTCATGGGCCTGTGAGCAAAATCACACAGGTGAGACAATGTTAAAAGCAGAAAGAGTCAGCACAACAGCTCTGTAACAGTTTAGTGTGTTCAATTCAAACCAAACACACACCATTTTCTACAGAAACACATGAACTTGCTGCCTCTCACTGCCATTTAAGCCCTGTCGGTAGAGGAAGTAGGTCCTGCCTTTACCTCACAGACAGGCCTTGTTCTTCCACCATTCAATCTAGGAGGATAGTATCAGTGGAGCCAGTATAATGCACTGGCTCCACTTTCTTAGTCCTCCAGATCAATCTCCCGTAAAGTCTCAGGAACCGACTGCACTCTCCTAAAGCAGCCACAACCTTTTTGTTGCATTTTCTCTCCATGGTGTTTATGCCGCCGTGCTCAGTTACCAGCACACACTGGGGCTCCGCTATCCTGGCCCAGCTTAAACCTCTTCCAAACAAACTTGTGTTTTAAGCTTTACTTGCTCTGACGCAAGGAACAGTAACACCTGAACTGCCTCATGGAACGGCCGTAAGGAGCTGCACCCCCTCCCAGCACAGCTCTCATGTTACAGCCCGAACACGAGCAGTTCCCGCAGACGCAAAGCTGTGGTCGAACAGACCAGACAGGCTGCGGGAGCCCAGAGCCGCGTGTCGGGGCATTCACGCAGCAGGGCCCGGGCAGCGCTTACCTGCGCCGGGCA
>NW_008671071.1:0-2803 GCF_000695815.1 Acanthisitta chloris
CACATCTGGACCCTGCACTCAGGCAGAGGCAGAATGGCCATGCTGCACCAGGTCCACCATACCGTGTCATCAGGGGTAGCTATATGCAGGTCCCTAGGAAGGAATAGGAACAGAAGAAGCACCTCTGATACTGTCTTTTATACTTTCTCAGACTCCAGCTAGCTAAGGATACTGCCCAAGACCAGTATGTCTGTAATTATTTCCACTGGATTTGTCTGCTGTGCTCTTGACCAGGCTGTCTTGAAAAGGTGTAGATTTTCAACTTGCATAACATCCATTGGCAATAAGGTTCACAGATGTATTGTACATGGCATAAGGAACCACTTTATTCCAATCAGCTGCTTTGAACTTCGTTCCTACTATCTTCATTTGATGCCCCCCTAAGTCTTGTACTGAATCAGGGTAAGCAGCCACAGAATACACAATGAATTTAACCTGATGCTTTATCATCCAGTCTTTTAAGGCTCTTCTACAGGTCTTCATAATCAGCCTTCATCTTTCACTCTCTAAACAACACACTGTCATTTGCAAACCTTTTCACCTCACTGCAGATTCCTGGCAGGGTATGACAAACAGCCACTCCTGGCACACATATCTAGGGAGCTCCACTCATGTCACACTTGCACTGCAAAAACTCCCTGCTTTGTGTCCACCTGCAAAATACCACCTATTCATTTCTGTGTAGGCCTAAGCTCTCATAGTCCATCTACCTGGTCCCTTTGTGGGCACTGTACAACCCCTGTAAGCTAACAATGCATCTATCTTCCAACACTTCTGTGCTGTTCTGAAACACCTAAATCAAACTGCTGTACATGTAAAAGTGTCTGTATTTCATTCTAGAACATTAAATACTACAGTATTTAACTTCAGTGCACCCATGTTCCTTTACTGGATCTAGCCTGAAGTACACACAAATACTGTTCCTTTGTATAGAAACAGTAGACTAGAAAAGCATTTGAAGGTACTACCTTTTTACAGTCCTTTACTGGGAAACCCAGATACATTTCTGAAAGACTGATAAATGTTGGGCTGAGGATGGCTGCACAGTCAGGGGGCTGAAGTCTTTCTTTTGCCCAGTCTTGCTCTCATATTTCTCTCTCATCAGTAAGTCTTTGGACCTCTGAAGACATCAATCACTGAAATGGGGAAGCTTATGTGGGAGACAGAACTAAACACACTTTGGACCCTCGGTGAGACCTGCTGCAGGGCATCTCCTTCTTCATTTTTTGCAGGTGAATCTCAGCTGTGTCTGCTCCACTTGAAGCTGCAGGATTCCTTTCACAAACCCCTTCTCAAACACACACCCAAAGGGATTGCATCGTCCCAGAGGTTAAGCTGGTTTTAATAAGTGGCTTAATGTTGTTCAAAATATATGAAAACCTCTCTGCAGTGATTAGATTTGGTTTCAGTTGAATTCATTTATTTACTTAAATTTGTTTCTCATAAGGAGATTGAAAGATAAGCACAGTGAAGATTAATCATTATAAAATAGTAATTACAAGAAAGAGTCCTAATTGACTTGTCTTTTGAACCCAAGAGGTATTTACCCTAACTGGACAGTAATGCATTCTTACTGTATATTACAGATGGACCTCCAAATGTAGAAGCTGTAAAGATAACTGCCCCACTTTTTCTTAAAAAGAAAAGCATGCTGAAAAAAGGAGGAAAGAATTTTCCACTCTGGAGGCAGATTTTATTAAAAACATACCAAACAAGATATTACATATAGTCTCCATATATATAAAAATATACACACACATGCATTCAGAACTATATATACATATACATATTTATATCCCATATACTGTACTAGAATGATGCAATAATTTTAAACAGATAAAAGCCAGTGACCAAGATATTAAATAAAAATGTCTTTGAAAAGATAAATCTTTCAGTGTGTCATTACAAGTGCACCATTACTTCCATATTGCTTTCCAGTCCATTAACTATTAGTGGCTTCGTAGGCTGCAGCAAACTTCTGGAGAGCCCTCCAGAGCTTTAACAACTCATCAGCTTTCTGTGAGGACTTATCTGTGGATTTTCTCCCTTCTTCATGCAAGTCCCCTTGTGCCTCTTGGGTGATTCCCACCCTCTGTTCATGTCCTAGCTGCCAGGTCCCACTCTGTACTCCCACAGTTTCCCTCACATCCATATGCACTGGAGGAGCAAACAAGCTCCTGCTCCCCTAGGAGTGCAGCACAGGACCCAGAGGGCAACAGCCATGACAAGGCAAAATGGAGCTTTCCTTTTCTCCATTCTGAACTTTCTTAACAAAATCATGATGTTGTGACTACGGTCAACTACAAACAAAGTACATGTTTGTACCCTCTGTTCAACATGTAATGTGAAAATGGTTCAAAAACTCTGTCCTAAGATATTTATTTACTATGTATTTTATGTGTGTGGTAAATGTATTATGTCTGATGTGTCAATCTGTTTGCCCTTGCATCATGTACACTTGCCAATACCCTCTGCTGTGATTGGAATAGTAGTATATCAGCTCACAACCTGATCAATTAAGAAACCATAAAGCAAATACCTTTAAAATGTTATTGTTTTTTTCATCTCTGGGGGAGGGTCAACATAAGTTATGTTCTCTCATAGTATTAAATACACACAGATGTTTTGTGGATTACCACTAGTAGATATTGGCATGAGAATGAGCTTATATTTAGCTTTCTTCTTTATGATTAGCTTTTTCTTGATAGGTTTTGTCCACAAGTTCATGTTTGCTTATGATATCAAAATTCTCTCTCTTGGAAACAGCACGGGTGTCACAAGCACTGCATTGGGGTCTTACCGT
>NW_008671071.1:2832-29276 GCF_000695815.1 Acanthisitta chloris
CTACTCAGCTGCTAATCAGCACTCACAGAAAAAAAATTCTTCCCTGAACAGAATGGGGATTATTTGATAGAAGAGAGATTTGGGAGTTGTTTATAGAAAAGTCCCTAAAGCCTTTGGACTAAAATACAGCTGCAGTGCTGAAAGCAAATCAGATGCTGGATTGTATTGCTGGAGTAAATAAAGTGAAGCAAAGCCTAGGAAGGGATGGTCTTGTTACATAAGACATGGCTTACAAATTCTTCCCTGAACAGAATGGGGATTATTTGATAGAAGAGAGATTTGGGAGTTGTTTATAGAAAAGTCCCTAAAGCCTTTGGACTAAAATACAGCTGCAGTGCTGAAAGCAAATCAGATGCTGGATTGTATTGCTGGAGTAAATAAAGTGAAGCAAAGCCTAGGAAGGGATGGTCTTGTTACATAAGACATGGCTTACATTGCATCAAAAATGCTGTAACTCCTATCGTGTCCTGCGCCTCAGGGTATAATTGCTCTTGAAACAAAGGAACAAAGCAGAACAACCAAAATGATGGCAGGTTTCAAATAGTTAAGCACTGAAATGTTGGAAAATATGAAGCTTTCTTTCTGGTGGAGGGGAGGGGGGGAGAAGGATAGAAAGAAAAAAACTCCTTTAGAGTGATCTATTAGAAGTGTTTGAATTTAGCATACAAAAAGCTAACTTGGATGTAGGTGCATTTCTTTTTTCACAGACAGAGAGAGCAAAAAATGAAGCTAAATAATGCGAAAATCAGATGATGGAAACATAATGAAGGCTAATGATCACATGAAATAGGCTACCAAAAACCTATTGAGGGCCTTTAAAAGATATCTCTCTGCCTTTCAGAACACACAGCAGAAAAAAAGTATAGAGAGTTACAGGAGCACGAAAGAAAATGATAGAGAGAGCACAAAAAGAAGCAGATTTAACAATGGGGCATGTCACTCTGTTCTCCACTCTGTAAGTCCTTACCCTGTGTTCATCACTATGTATCTGCTCCACGTTCCTGTTCCTTCTTTATCAGCAGACTTTACCTGTCAGAGTGTGAGATGAACTCACATTTTTTTTGTCCTGATTTTATATGGAAATAAGTCTCATGCAACAGCACTATTTCTGTGTCTTTGCTGATCTTTCACACCTCTGTAGTAATTTAGTAACCTATTTTAAGGTTTTTTTAACCGTCTATTATCAGATATATTTCCACAGATTAGTAGGGTAGTGGTACAGAAGGTATCCCAAGGTAGTGGGATAGAAATGAAAAAGACCTTTCAAATGTCCTGAGCTGTGTTATGCACTCAAGCCTGATTAAACATCAGAAAATCCATACCATCTCTCAAACTCACTATAAAAATGTCTGAAAAACTGTCTTCTTGATTGCTAATGCTCATAGAAAAGCTTTCTTAATTTCTTTCATTCTGGGGAACTCTTAAAAAGGAGAAGGTTTTGGGTTTGGATTAAACTGAAGAAGATAGTATATATCCCACAGTGCTGTTAAATATTCTAGCTGTACCAACTGGTCCAGCAAAAGATATTATCTCTCTCTAGAGATCTTGGCCTTGGGCAAGATACTACATCTCAGCATATACACTATGATATAGATAATGTCATGAAATAGCTGCAGAAATACCAGATGTGGATTTATAATGCATCTTTGCATCTAAATTAAGATTTTAAGAAATTCTTACTATGTACAGTCTTGATATTATGTTGTTTGAATGTTGATGTATTTGTTCATTGATCTGCTTTTGGATCAAAGATGTACTTTAGTCTTGCATGTGGATTTTATATGACCATTATTCATAGAAAAAAAATGCAAAAAAAAGAGAAACTCGCTTTTGAATGTGAAGCACTTCACTAGTGTGGAACACACTGCTTCAAGAGGACATTAAGACAAGTCATCTGGTGAGATATTTTTAAAAGTTGAGTTGCAATCCATATTTTGACAGTCATGCCAACCAAAACCAATATTTATTCACAGGTAGGACAAAGAAGGCAGGTATTGTGGTGGTCTGAACAAATTTCCCATCTATTTTATCTGTAATTGAGTGTCCAACAAAATTAGGAAATACTTTCTGTTCCAAAGAATACAATTGATAAATTTTGCTCATTGCATTCTTGAAGGGTTTCTGCAAGAGAGAACTGGAACTTACTGGTTTAATATCTCTTAGTATTTAATCCCATATAACTCAACAGTCTTCTTTTTCTTTTTTTTTTCCCGCAAATGCAAGAGACAAAACACTGCAGATCTAGAGCAGTCCCTGGTTCTTGTTAAACATCATGCAGGGCTGCAGGATATCCCAGCAAATTGACACATTACTTGCTGTTGTTTAATAAATGAATGGTGATGATTACTGGCTTGTAAGAATGCTTTCAAAAAAGAAAATTGCAGGCTAAAAATTTTGTGTCTATACAGGGCTGTGGTGTGATCCAGTAGAGTAACTATGGCATTTCAAATGCCAATCAGAATTATAAATAGAAGTGTGTCTTGAGAAGTATTAAGGTGCATGAAAAAAAGAAAAAAAATCTTCCCAAACTATCTCTTCTGTTATTTCATTTTTGTTTTAATGAAGGACCTTTTGGGGAAATTGCTATGCTTGAATAGCACGAACAATGTACATGACATTTTATTTCATTCACCTGTGTCCCTGCCTATTGTTCTCAGCAGTCTAGAAATTAAATATTTCATAAGCTATTTGCTCTTTACTGGCCATTTAATTATTCTGCACATCATTTCTTTTGTTTAGCTGTTAATTTTTTAAACAAAATTTAATTTTCTGTGAGTTTTGGCCTACTTTAGAATTTCATAGGATATTCCAAGGTGTGTGTGTTACTGTAAGATAACACTGGCAGGTCACTACAAGCATTTGCCTCTGCCTCATACTTCACAACACCCACAAGGCATGTGTTATCTCAGAGTACCACACATCTTGTTAAGCCTTACAGTTTCTGTGGCTGATGGACAAGTATACTGTCAGGGCCATAGCAGAAGTGCTACTTTTATATGTTTATAGCTCTCACATTGTCTACAGTTCAGTGCTAAGATGCTCATCCATCATATATTGGATGTATATAATGGGAAGTCACTTAAACCAAAATCAAGAAAGGGATACGCCTAACACTAGTTTCCTTTGAAAATCCATAGAAGTGTGGACACATTTTGAGTGCAGAACTGCTAGAGGACCAAGAAGGCCCAATAGACCAAGAACACCACCCATATATCAAATTATTTTCTCATTTAAGAAAGAAACCAGTAGAGAAAGCATTAATAAAACAAGATTTACAAAGACTTGCTGTAGGTTGATTTGTGAATTATCAGGTGTTAAAAAAGTAATCATATGTGGTTTTGTTGCTTGGCTTTATGTATTTCTAATACAAGCTCTTAGAAAAAGTGAATGAAATAAATTTGCTCTGCACTAAGAGTAAAGACCTAATGCAAAATTTTACTTAAGCATCTGCTTATACTTGAGATCCATTTCAGTGAGACCATTCAAATGTTTTAAATTAAGCTCATTCTTAATGGGGACCTAATGTCTAGCCTGCTCTCAGGCATTAGACATTGCTCTCATTAAGAATTATATGTCTTAATTCCTTGTGTAATGCCATGTGTATGTGTCCTTAGCAGTCATTATGCAATTATACATCTTAATTCCTTGTGTGATGCCATGTGTATATATCCTTAGGAGTTATTATGTAAGACAAAAACATCTAATTGGATCCTACAGCAGCAGTGGCATCTTGTAAAAATCAGAGAAATTCCTTTTCTTTAAAGGAAGGCTTTTAAAAAAATAGCAAATGTTTACATTATTCGTTGACTCCAAGGGCAATTCCCTTTTTAAAAATCTATTGTCATATTAATAGTTTTGGTGGTATATACATATTATAAATGCAGAAATCATGGGTTTGCATCTTGTAAAATTGTTGCCCTTTGGAAGATTGTATGTGACTCACCAAGAAAAGGTGCTCTCGTAATTGTGTGTGTCTGTGTGTGTGTATGGGGAGCAGATGGCTAGTGCAAGCATCCAGGATGATGGACAAACTAGAGCAAATAGTTCTTAATTCTGACTTTTGAATCTTATCCTAACAAGTGAGGAGCATTTAACAAACTCCTGGAAGCAGACACTGCCTCCTCAAGGGCTAGAGTCTATAAGCCGAGACCATATAAAATGAGCTGAACCTAAGCATGGGATTAATTTGCAGTTTGTTCCTTGAACATGAGATAGAACAAAATGTTAATACAAACCTTGAATTTTGTTGCTTGGCACAATTTTTAGTTTGAAAACATAACACTTTTTTGTTAATGGAAAATGGATTTAACTTGAACTGTAAGTCAAATTGCATCCTTTTCCCATTAATACCTATCAGGTCTTCATGCACTACAATTTTCTCATAAAGCAACTGCGAAAAGCGATGTACACTGGATTCTTCAGTGAGAAAATAACACATATCACAACTTACAGGGGCAAATTAAAGTCCATCTCTATTCAACAAACATGATTTTGCCACTTCGGTGCAAGCAGGCATGCATTGCCTCATTTTGTTTTGCTGTTTATAGAAAAATTCTGGCCTCCTATGTATTCAAAAAATGATCTTAAAATCAGAAAGAGCTTGTGATACACAGTTGTGGCACACAGTTGTGGCAGACAGTTGAAGTAAACATACTACATAAAGGTAGGACATCATAAGACTCCATACAAGGTTTGCTAATGATCCTTACTTATCAAAGAAGCTACAGTAATAGCTCCCCAAATACTGCAATAAGATAAATGGGAGCTGTAGTAGTTTGGGGACATTATTGTTGAGTGCTTTTAAGACAGTTTGCAAAAGTAACCTTTCTTTGTTTTATGTGTGAGCTGGCAGGTTGCCTTTGAAGCCAAAGAACAAAATGCAGAGGGGTCATACACTAGCAGTGGCTATTTTCTTTTTTCTTTGCATTAAATTCCCAATAGCAAAAGGATTCGTATTTTGAGGAAAAAGATAAAAAAAGTACATTTTCCCACCAGATTATAATTATTTAAAGGTAAATGAAACACTTCTATTTATCTGTGACTCATTGGCACGTTTTCTTCTTTGATTTATGCAAAAAGTATTAAAAAAGGCCAAAATACCATGATTAGCAACAGAATAGAACCAAAAACACATGTATGCTCAAGTAGTGGGGATTAGACACACACTAATAATTTCCTTGGGCCCAGTTATATCTGAATAATGTATAGGGGAAAAATAGCAATGTTTCTTCTTTTTTTCCCCCTTGATTAATTATCTGCTTTCTGTGTGGGTCCTGAATACAGAATTTAGCTCACGCTACCCTAATTAGCATTGACTCATTTGCATAGAATGCCTTAAGGATATACCTGGGATGCCTTCAGGATATACTCACCTAGAAAAGGTGGATATCTCCAAGCATATAGCTTTTTGTTCTTACCCCAAAAATACACCAGTCATGTGGTTTCATAGCTGGAAGGCTTCCAGGTGTGGCTGGTTTTGGGTCTTTTGGGAGCAGGGAAGGGGATAAAAGGAAGAGATGATACACGTTATGTTTGACACTAGTATTGTTCTTGGCTGTGTTGGTATAGTGATATTGTTAGCATTGTTATAAGTGTATTATTGCTTTTATTAAGTTCTAACAGCAATTATGAGGCTTTTTCTATCTTCAGAACCAATGTGAGAAGAGTAATGCTTCCAGGTATGAATAAAAAGAAAAGGAAGGTATAGAGAGAGAGGGAGCAAAAAAAAAAAAGAGAAATTTCAATTGGTTTTTTTGAAGACAGAAGGTTTTTAAAGGCATGGAAAAAAATAATTAGAACCGGAAGATACTGAAATGCTTGAATTTTGTTTCAGGAATGCAATGAAGAGAGTTAAGGTGTAAAAGTAGCTAGATCAAAGAAAAGAAAAAATGAATTTAGATGGAATGCATGAGAAGGGTAGGGGGAGCCCAGGAGGAGGTGCACTACTGCAATAGAAAGTCTCAAATGTCAAATATTTAGGTGTGTGCTGTACCTGTCTAGTGCATCTTAATGCCATACAATCATAAGAATTCATATCCTAGATGTCAGAAACAGACAGGTAGGGTCTTATCCTGAGCAGCTGTAAATTAATGTAGCTCCACTAGAGAAAATGGAGTCATGCCCATTTCCATGAGCCCAGGAACTGGCCATGATAGCAAGAAATTTCACATATAATCAGATCATCAGAACACAATCTAATTATCACATAAGATGAATTCTTGAACACCCTTTTTCTTATTAAAAACAAACAATAAGCCCTCTCACATTGGTTTCTTAGAAGCAGTAAGTAAATGAGGTATTCTTCAGCCATGCGTGCTGATTCTAAAGATGTGGATAATTTGCACTGCAGTCATTAATCCCAGAAATTAAAAGATGCACCAGTTCAGAGTTCTTCTGAAAACAAGACCTGTCAGTAGGTGCAGGGATCTCCTAGAGGTACTGGATCAGGCTTTGCTAGATTTCAGGCCACCTTTGTTTCAGCCAGCCCTGGTATTCAGATGCACTGTGTTTGATTTGTCTTCTCACAGTGGATCTTTTGAACCAAGACTCTTACATGGATGTTTTTCAGCCAAGCATAAACTGCTTTTATACAGAGGTCTGGTCTAATCTCATAGACCAGAAGTTCCAACTCGGAGTGGTCCTTCTGTACCCATGCACATGCAGATATATTTTTCCTTGCAATTTAAGGGTTGCATCTGCTGCGAAAATGGTGAACATCTGAACTTTGGTTTAATGTCATCTGTTGTGCCATCCAGAGTGCAATTCCATATCATATGTTTATTAACAGTGAAATTTATGCTCATTGCAGGTCCCAGGACTGCACTGTACATTTACACCTATGTGTGTGAAGAAGGCTTCTATACGTTCACCCAAAATTTTCCTCTCTTTACTGGTAAATCCTATAGCTGTAAAGAGATAAAGTAGCTGGAGGAGAAGGAAAAATTTCTTTACTTTGGCGGTGACAGAGCATTGACACTGCCCAGAGAGGTTGTAGAGTCTACTGCAAAACCAACCTGAACACAATCCTGCTCAGCCTACTCTAGGTGAACCAGCAGGGAGGTTGGACTAGATGGTCTCCAGAAGTTCCTTCTAACCCCAACCATTCTATGATTCTGTAATTCTTTGGCCTTGCATCTACATTGGAAGAAACATGCCTTTGATGGTGCCTTATTGCATTACTTCACCTTTAGTAAAACCAGGCAGAAAGTGACTATCAAATATAGACCCTAGACATAGTTGCACCTGAGAGGAACCTTTGCAGCACATTAACTCACTAATGTTGTCATATGGAAAGGATTCTCAGGATCATGCAGAATCAGGTCTTAATATGCCAAAATAAAAGATAAATAAATTGTTGCACAGCCTGATACCTGATAAAAATGTAGTAGTCACATTTTGCAGTTTCCTAAGCAAGTGGAAAACAGAAGCACCAAATAATTGGGATTGGGAGGCATGTCAAGATAATCTTGTCCAAGCCAACCCCTAATAAAAGCAGGGTCAGCTGTAGCAGGTTCCTCAGGTCAGTTTAAGTGAAGTTTTCAATGTCCCCAAGATAGAAGGCATTCACAATGGAGACTCCACAACCTCTCTGGGCAATGTGCATCTGTGTTCAGCATCTAATAAACAAGATCTACTGCTCTCCCTATGTCCATCCAAGCCAGTCACCTCATTGTAGAAGGTTATCAGGATTGATTTCATGTTCACAAACCTATGCTGACTGGTCCCCATCACCTTCATGTCCTTAATATGTCTGGAAATGACTTTCAGGATTAATTGCTCCTTCAGGTTCCCATATGACCAAGCTGAGGCTGACTGGCCTGTAGTTCTCTGGATCCTCTTTCTTGCTCTTCTTGAAGATTGAAGTGACATTGGGTTTGTACTGGTCCTCAGGATCCTCTCCTTGTTGCCAAGACCACTCAAAAGTAATTAAGAGTGACCTTGTAATGATATTAACCAGCTCCCTCAGCGCTTGTGGATGCATCCCACTAGGGCCTATAGACATATGTCCAGTTTGTTTAAATATTCCCTAACATGATCCTTCTTCAGCAAGGCCAAGTCTTTCTTGTGCCAGACCTCTGCTTTGGTCACAGGAATCTGGGATTCTTGAAGGGAAGTCTTGCCAGTAAAAATTGAATTGAACAAAGTATTGAGTACCTTGGCCTTTTCCATGTCCTTTGTCACCAGATCCCCTGTCCCACTCATCAGCAGACCCACACTTTCTTTGGTCTTCCTTTTGTTGCTGGTGTACTTGCAGAAATCCTTGATGCCTTTTGTGTCCCTTACCAGATTCAAGTTCAGGCAGGTTTTGGCTTTCCTAACCCCACTCCTGCACATATCAATAGGGTCTCTATAGTCTTCCTGGATGCTTCTTCCCATCTCTTGCATGCTTCATTTTTATGTCTGAATTTAGTCAGGAGCTTCTTATTCATTATGAAGGTCTCCCACTACTTTTAACTGACTTCCTGAAGGTCAGGATGAACCATTGTTGAGCTAAAGGAGGTGATCCTTGAACGTCAGCCACTGGCCCAGACCCTTGTTTACTCCAGGACCAGCTACCATGGCATTCTTTGGCCCTGAAGAGGCCAAAGCATATTTTCTTGAAGTCCAGATTTATGGTCCTGTTTTCTGCCTTGTCCCCCTCTCTCAAGATCCCAAACTCCATCAGTTCAGGGTTGCTGCAGCCTAGGCTGCCTGCAGTCTTCGCATATGCAACCAGTTCTTCCTTGATGGAAGCATGAGGTATGGCAGACCATGTCCCCTTGTTGGCTTCTCCATCACTTGTGTCAATGAATTGTCATCAATGTGCTCCAGAAAACTTCTAGATTACTCATGCCCTGCTGTGTTGCCTCCCAGGCAGCTAGAGAAACATAGTGCATGTTGGGTGATTTGTAGAGCTATCGGAAATCCAGAGAAAGGTAAGAAAATTGCTGAGTTGTAAAATTATCTTGATAAACATGAAATATTTATGGAGCATATTTTTGTAAACAGGGATCTTGCTACCTGTTAGTATATGCTGATACAGGGCAATATATGTTGGTTTTATGCACATGTATATGTATTCAGAATATGAACAGTTTCTTTTGCTAAAATGTTTGTTGTGTGTTTTATTAAAACGGTGCCAAGACAAGTGCCAAATACCTTGTATTTCCTATAAACCAGGTACTGTTCTAAGCTCACATTTCAGGGATTTTTTTTTGGTCGTTTGTATAATTACTTTGTAGAAAATGTCTAGGATCAACAAACCAGAAGAAAAGGGTAAGTTTGAAGGTCAGGCAAAAGTCACATTATTGACTAGATATATACACTAAGAATACAATCAGCACAAACTGTAAGTTTTAAAAAACATTCTTGTTTCAAAAGATTACTTAAAACCACACAACTACCCTTTGCACTGAAAAGGAGGTATAGAAATTGAGGGACCCTAAATTGGAGCTCTGTGTTGTGACAGGGTATTCCTGGCATAAACCAGTCCAGCTATCACTGATTTTTGGTCAGACCTATGCTTCTCCTTGCAAAATGAAGCATGGTATTTTCATCATTATCCCAGTGCTTTCTCCAGCAGTGTTTGTAGAACATTTTGCAAAGATGATACCCCATTCAGAAGAACCAAATATGAAGGTTTTCAAAAATTCTTTTTTCTGACTTCTAAACAATTTTAGTTTATTCCCCTTTCAGTTAACTTGGAATTTTAGATCTTTAGTCTAAATCCATCCTTCAGAGCTTGGAGTTGATGGAGTTCCAAGGTCTAGCTACATCTAATTTTAGACTGAAGCTTAACACCAAGTTTTCATCTGTTTTTGAAATTTGTCCAAAGTTTCTCAGTGTTGTTCAGTGCCAATATTCAGGCTTACAAACACCTCTAATTAGAATTGTCTAATGCAGGGGGTTTGTTTTGTTTTGCATTGTTATTTTCAGTACTATTCACACTCCAGAATTTGAACCAAACAGCTGTTGAACTTAGTAGCGCTGGTCTTTGGACAAAACATGGATTGGATTTGATGACTGTGCATTAGTTATGCCCTAATTTTAAAGGATTCATGTGTTCGTAAGACAAAGATAAATTGGAAGCAGAATAGAGGCTGAAGATCATTCTTTCCCCTCCCCCCTCAATAATATGAAACAAACCAAAACCAAACTCTAAAAAACAATTTCCCTCAGGGAAATATCCTAATGCCTTGCTTAATCTGGTCACTAAGAGGACAGGCATGGTCACTGGGCCCTTATGTAGAAGCTAGGCATTTCCTTAGAACAGAGACACTTACAGAAATCTGTTCATTATTTTGTGCTCATGAGCTAGATGTGTGTTTACAGTTCTAAAAAGCGAGCGCTACAAATAGGAGATAGCATGAACCCAATAAAACACTTAAAACAGCACCAGAGTAATCCGAGATACAATATTTATGCAATTTTGTTTGCTTAATGGTCATATTTAGAAGGATGTTCTTTTTGCAGGGCTTCAGCTGTTACCAAATTCAAGAGAAGTAAGATGCAATGTCCTTGAAACAAAGCACACTCCTTGCCCCTTTTTATGTGTTTCAGTGCATGTGAATACCATTTCTTCTTTATGAGACTGTCTTGTCAGGACTGGGTTTGCATGTACCAACTGTGAGTAACCCTGGACTGGATCTTAGCCGTTGACTATGATTATTTATTTTTTTTAGAATCTTTTTCAATTGCAAAAGCTTAGCGAGGCCAGTTTGTGTCGATCCCTGTGCGACTGCTGCCATCTTCGGGAAGTTTTCAATATTGCTGGGTGGGCTTTTTTTAAATGTAGATGAATTCCAGCAACCAGGAAATGAACAAAATATATGCATCTTGCACATGGATACAGAAACACAGTCTGAATGGCATACGAGTTTGTATGTGGGGTGCCTTGGTTCCGTTAGGGCTATTTCAAAAAAAACATTCAAGGACAGGAGTGGCCTGATTTTTATTGCAATTCAGTGTGAATTAAGCCCTGGGTAATTGCTTAGCTCTCATCAGCTTCCCAGCTTGCATGTTCAGTAGTTCAAGAACCACATTAATGAATCCATCAGATTTCCAAGTCTGTTTGCACATATAAATGTGCAGCTAGATGTTCAAATGCCCAGGGCATGCATGCATAGTAGCAGTATTATCATATGGAAATGGGTTTGTTGTACTCTTTAAGGGCATCTTAATTGAACTCCAAAGCTGCTAGAGCAGGAGCTAAAGCCACAGGCAGTAAAATCCATTCCTCATGACATTCCTTGTGAACTGATATATTCATTCAGCAGCAAAACATCTTTTCCAATGATATTTTAATCTAGCTTTCCACAACCTTGTTGCAAAAAACAATCAACTTTTTATGCCACAGGTATAAAGTGCTGCACCTTCTTCAGGAAAAACTGTTTTCAAAAGGTACTCTGTCATACTTTTTATAAAATGCTTTGCCTTTCTAAAGGCATCTCAAGATAACTATAATTTTCCCTCTTTGCATTCTAGTTCCTCAAAAATAGTGCCTTCTTCCCTGTAAAATTTTACTACTTCTTTGTATCCCTTTTAGTGGTGACAACACACGCTATAACTTTATTTTCTTTACAGTGTAACTCATGCTCTATCTGCTGTAGGGTAAAAACTGTATTGTTCCACTGGAGTTATAGTGGATTTCTACCACCATAAGCAGGAGACACACATAGTTTATGTTTTAATACATGCCTATATATATTACGTATTTAGAGGTTTGTTTCTCTTTTTTTTCCCCTTTTTATCAGTTGTAAGTGAAATGCTGCATTCTTTTGTGACATACTCAAAGCAGGGAATTATAGGCACTAGATTACAAAAAGTCTTTTAAAAATCACAGTTTAGATGCATTTTAAATCTTTGCTTTAAAAATTGTTCCTCATATTCATAAATTACTAATTGCCTTATACCTTGCATCTAGTTTCTAAGACATTCCAGTAAATTATATGGTGGTGATAATACTGATTTTTTTCAATGTTTCCTCATATAAATAGTTTCTAATTTATTATGGAAATCATTTATAGAAATCTTACATTAACCTGCATCCACTTTGCATTTTATTAGTCATCCAGACATGAAATTGCTAAACATTATACACTACATAGGTGTGATTAGGTGTCTGTACCACTTACTAGAGTTACTTAAATGGGAACAGATTTAAGTCAATACAGAATTGTTTTTTCTCCCCAGTGATGCCAGCAAGAATAATTAATGCTTAATTAAATTTCTTTGTCATGTCTGTACTGCAGAGTGGAGTAAGGGATCTCTAGTCCCCCAAACTAGCTCCAAGCAGTGCTGAAACATCTACCCAGCATAATATAGCACCATGCAGAGACAGTAGTCCAGGTCCCAAATACACTACAGTTGCACTAGCTACAGATTTCTGATATGGCTGTAAGGCTTCCAGCAGGGCTACCTGAAAGCTTCTCAGCAGTGTAAGCTTCAAGTAAAGCACAGTTTTGCCACCTGAAGAAGGAAAGGGTCTAGGCTACTGCTGCGTAGATATGAGAAGGCAGAGAGGAGAAGCTGGTACAAAGGAATTAAGAGCAGAGGAGGATGAGTGGCTGTGACAGCTGGTCCTGAAGGAGGGGTCAGAGTCCATGGCAGCAGCTGTTTCTGGGGTTAGGAAGAGCTTCTCAAAGTAGTAATGTTTAACATCTAAGGTCTTGTCGTAGCCCCTGTAGCATGACAAGCTAGAAGCCTTGCTCTCTCTGCTTGCTGTCCGCAGCTCTGGCACAGGTGAGGTAAGTAACAAGGACATGAATGTCTTGCAGGGTTTAGCAGCCTGCTGCTGTAGGCAGCTGTTTACTTTGCTTAAGCTTGTTTGGCTTCCTTTTCCAGAGATAGCTTAGTTGGCATCAATCTCGGCATCCCTTTGTGGTGCTTGAGGGCACAATATTGTTCTGCTTCCAGTTAAAGCTGTGCAAGTCTGCCAGGACCATCTATGCCTGTTCTGATAACCAAAACCATGGTCTGCTTTGAAAACTCTGCAGTGCTTGAACTCATGTTTGCTTGGGTAGTCAGCTAGCAGGTAGGATTCTTCAGTGATAACAAGAAACGACTCTCTTATGTACACATAATAGCACAGTCAATAACAGGTTTTCATACTTTCAGTATACCACATAATCTTGTTACTAACTCTGCTTCATAGGCTTCTCCTTATTTTCTGAAATGAGCTAATAAGTCTCACATCCCAGCCAACATGCTAAGAACAAGACCGTGCAATACTCTTGTGTGTAGGTATGGGGAGAGGAATCTGGAAACAGTATTATCTCTTCTACTGCAGAGGCCTGAAATCACTTCATCTGAGAAAGTCCCTGAGTCCCACTCTCCTTCTGCTGTTCTGTCCCTTGCAGTATTTGGACTACAAGGCAATTCAGAAAGGGGATGGAGAGCCGAGATTGCCAATCCACATAAATCAGCAAGGGAGGTTTGGGACAGGTTCTCCAAACTTATGCTGTTTTACCAATCTGTCTTCTAGGTTTATGCTGCCTGATGTAAGGTAAGCTCCAGGACAGCCTGTTTGTCTGCAGACACAAACTCACCAGCTCTCACTGAAGAGGCTTTGGATGTAGATTTTAGGGAATGAGCCCATGGGTTGTTCTGCAGAAGTCAGGAAGGAGACTTTTACTTTCAGAATCAAAAGGAAAACACTGAAATGTCTAAGAGGTTTTGATGCAGACCTACACTTAAAGCTTTTAATGTTTATAGAAAATTGCCTCTTATAGTATTGATGGCAAATTGCCCTTAGATTGCGGTAGCTGCACAGAGACTGCAGCTGTATTTTTGACACCATGTTTTGACAGATTGTCATGCTTCTCACAAAAGTTTGATTTAGCTGAAATATGCATAGTAAATGTGTGTACTTTATTAAACGGAAAAAGACCAAAATTGATCTGCAAGTACTACCGTGCTTTGCAATTGCCTTATATCTGATAAAAGCAGTGTCATTAAAAATGGATGCTTTTTCTACTGTGCCATTTATCTTCATTGTAGTATTTGCAGGTTTTTCTGTAACTGACAATTGGCAAAGCCACAAATCCTAAGTAAACATAACTACTCCAGATGGTAAATACTCTGCTTTTAAAGTGTCTTGCCTTAAGGACAAGAAATACCAAAAGACAGGGTGTGCAGATGATGGTCTCACACTTGGTGCTGGATATTGCAAAGTGCCAGAGGCAAAGTCAATCCAATAGTCAAGGTGTGTGGTTCACAACAGTAGCACGACAAGGACTGTAGGACTGTGATCCTTGAGGAGGGTGGGGGGTGGTTTTAATTGACTTTGGGTGGAAATAAGTAAAGTTCATAATTTCAAAGTAAAAAATGCTTAGTCTGTCTTTATGGAGGTCTGAACTCTAGCCAGGAATCCAACTGCTCTCTTACTCAAAAACATGCTATATAGTATTTTACTATATCTCTTCCTGTGGAATTTGGGGTCTGGTGTCTTTTCTAAAAGAAAAAATAAAAAAATTCTCTAAGTACTTATAACTCACTATAGCATTATAATTTGTACTTTGGAAACTGCATCTGGAAACCACATTTTTTCTAAACAGAAACTCTATAGAGATATGACTTTGAGTCACTCCCTGACTGCTTTGATTTCCCATAAGGCATTCTCATATTTGCGATATAAATCTTTGCTACAAACAGCAGCCTACAGTTTGACTACAAAACCTCATTTAGCATTGAAACTTGGTGCCTTATAATATTTTACATTTTCAAGGAAGATTTCTTACCAGATGATCATGTCATCAGGTGAAAATAATGAATTGTCATTATTTACACACCTCAATGATATATTCATTTACAAAAAGGAGAAAAAAACAACATGGAAATACTTTACTGATTATTAGGCTAAATGTCGTTCTTTAGAGGAATGGTCTGAGATGACTAGTGGGGGATCCAATGTTTAACAACTGGAAATCTCCTTTATATGCTGCTATGTGATCTTGGACAAGTATTGTTGATGTGGGTCCTCAGTGGGATTTGGGGAGCCACATCAACTTAATTCAGATGCTCCAATTGTAGAGATCTGTGGCCAAGGTTTTCTGCAAATTAGGCTTCAGTCACTAAAGCAGTAATAGCAGTACTTCTGCTGCTTCACTGGAGTGCAATGAAAGAGGTTTGCTTACAGTTCCAAGATATTCCCATGCTCTGGTGATCAAAGCCATGCAAGTATCTTAGAATGCTGCTTATTTTGCTTTGATGTGCAATATGTAACCAAACTGGTTTTGAAGATATAAAAACAAGTCTATCTAGTTCCATATATATCTTTGATTATACATGGTTTTCCTGAGATTCTCTTTAGAATGTGCTATAGTCTTCTGACATTACAAGAGCCCTTAATGTGCATTTTCTGGTAGCTCAATAAATAATAGAATTAACACTTGTCAGCCATGGTTTAATTTCACCCTTCGCATGAATTATGATTATAAAGCAGTACTCTTTTGGTCTGGTTGGACTTTATTTTAGAGGTATGAGTGAGTAGATGTGTTGAAGGTTGATTTCTTGAAGTAGTATTTGCCTGAGAAGGAAGATAAAACTTCTAAGTTCTGCATTTTAAAATAAAGGTGAGGAGGTGTTGTTTTCCTTTGTTCATATAGTCATAGATTTGAGGAACCTTTGCATACTAGTTTTGCACTACTGGCAGAAAGTTCCGCTGTTTTTGGAGATGTTGATCCTGCCTGCATTCCATAGCTTTAATTTTCATGATTCCCATCTGTAGTGAAGGGTCCAGACAGCCACACTGAATGAGGGATGATCAAAGGAAAAATAAGGTAGAAGAACAGAGAAGACAAAGCTATTTTGATAGGATTGGTAGTCTCAGTGACAACAGGTCATACCAGAGGAAACTGATTTCATTCTATGATGAGATTTCAAGCTTGATAAGAAAAAGTAATTATAGAAAATCAATTTCATTTTTTGTAAGACTTCAAACTGCAGAATATTCTGATAAGGAAATCATCACCATAATATATCAATAAAAGGCTTTAGAACGCTGGGTTCCAGCTGAGATGGGTAGGGTCTGAGCAGCAGCATTGTCTCATCACTGTCAAAAATGATGCCGTATGGATGCCTCACTGTTCTTTGGTCATGAGGATTAAGAACTGGCAGATCACAGAAAGTGGTGTTTTCTGTGAAGAATCTATGCATAGCAGGGTGTTGCTAGCAGCATGTAACAGGGACTGTCAGCAATCCCATCATGATTCAATACTCAACAGTGATTCAGAAGTAAATAAAAACTTTGTTGGTGCATCACAGCAGTGATACAAAGATTAGTCAAGTAGAATTAAGGACAAAAACAAGACAGTCCCCAGAAAAGTGCCTAGAATATGATTTGAGGCTGGAGAAGAGAGTGAGGAGGAATGGCTTAACCACTGAGAAACAGAGGAGTTTCTCCATTTAGGTTAAACAGGATTCAGAAGTATCTTTATTACAGGACATAAATACCTTCATGGGAAGAACGTCTGGGATACTGAAAGACTCTTTATGTTAGCAGAGAAATGCAAAGCAGAAAGCAGTGGCTGGAAGCTGCAACCAGAAAAGGTCAAAGCAGCCTTTTTTAAAAGTGATTTTGAAGGGCCATTAAAACAGTGTACCAGAGGTATGAGTGCATCTTTCCTCACCTGATGTCTTTAATCTGCGTGTGAATGTTTCTTTTGGAAGAAACACTTCGACCAAACCACAGTCTGTCTTCAGTACAGCTAATAGTGGTAACTAGAGAACTGAAGACATGACAGTTCAGATTTCCAACATGGATTGCAGAAGGCTGGTAAGAAATCTGGTTATGTGCTTGAGTTGTTCGCTCATATAGAAGTCCTCAGCAGTGCACCAACAGTGCTGCAGATTTAACCTTGTCTATGACTACCTCACTGCAACCTTGCCTGTGTTCTGCTGTGTAGTCACGTGGGAGGAGGTAAGGGTGGAAAAGAAAAGGACTCTCTGAGTTGAAAAGTAAAGTTAAAATAACAGTAGGGAACTCAAACCTGAAGTTTTATGTAAAGTATTTTATTTGGAAGAAAGATAATTTTAACAGTAATATTTTATAAGCACTGTAGGGAGATATTATCAGAGACCAAAGAAAAGGCATTTGCAGTAGTCAAGGGGGGGGGAGTGAGAGCTGTGGTGCTTAATCCAAGGGAAGGCAGATCTTTGAAAATGAAAAGGGAAATGGCAAAATCTTATTCCAAGAAAGCCAACCAGAATAGCATGCAAAAAGAAAGATAATTTTAACAGTAATATTTTATAAGCACTGTAGGGAGATATTATCAGAGACCAAAGAAAAGGCATTTGCAGTAGTCAAGGGGGGGGGAGTGAGAGCTGTGGTGCTTAATCCAAGGGAAGGCAGATCTTTGAAAATGAAAAGGGAAATGGCAAAATCTTATTCCAAGAAAGCCAACCAGAATAGCATGCAAATGATAAACTCATTTTTCTTTCATCCAAAAAAAAGAGCTACAGTCTTCTCCCACTTCCAAACTTAAAACACTATAAACAGGCCAGTCAGGAATAACTGAGACTGCAGCTTGGTTTCATCACCCTAGTTTTTATTCAGCAGCTCTGCAGATGCCTGTGGGGTTTGAATTCCAGAGAACTGAACAGAGTTTGGTCTGGTTTTACCTTTTGTTTGAATAATCATAACGATAGGAGGATTTTAAAAACAGGATCTGAATCCCTGTTGAGGTTTTTAATACCTCCTATTCTGAGGTCACTTGGATTTAGGATTTCTGCTTGGGCCTATCTCATACATTCTTACAGATATTCAAAAGCCTGTAATAGCCCACACACAGGTTATATTAATTTCCAGTGCCTAAATCCCTTAAGTGCTTTGGGGATTTCCCTGCTAATCCTCTTTTTAATGCATAAACCTAGAGGGTAGGTTTGAACCTTTGGGGTTTATTCTTTGTGTTGGTTGTTTTCCAACTGAAGAATCTTTCAAGGGTAACAACAGTAAGTGCTAAATACACAAAGACATAGAAAGTTTATATGCTGTTTATGTTATCACAGCAATCTGCCAGTCTTTTTTTGGCACAAGAAGGAAAAGAAAGTGTGACTATTATTAGTAATTACACTACTTACAGTAATTTTAAACACTTACTAATATTAAATTTATGCAAAAGTATTAAATCCTGACTGAACAGCTCAAATCCTTTCCTTTCCAAGGGCAAAATAAGTGTATTAATATTAATGAAGCCACAAAATACAAGTTAACTGACAGCATTTTTGCAGTTGCTGTATTTTGTTACTGCAAATTTATGATATTTTTCGTGTCTGAATATAAAAAATGAATAAAACTATCACAAACTGCTCTTTGTTGTAAGTGACATGCCTTTTCTTTATGATGCATGCTTTGCCATAAAAAGGGAGTGCTTAATGCATTTCTGTTGGGAGATGCCTATTTATTCTGACAAACCGATCAGCCTCCAGGGTGTTCTTTTGCCACAGAACTGATTCTACATCTCATCCATTATCTAATAAGATGTGAACAGTGTATCCTGTCTCACAAAAAAAAAATCAGGTTTTTTTTCATTATAAGGATGTGGCAGGCTCACTCACAGACTTACTTGCAGGATATACAATTGCTAGTGAAAGGCCCAGTTACACACTCATGCATGTTTCCAGCAAGCCTGTGGGGAAAGCATTGGTAACATTGGTCCTGAGGAAAATTTATTTTGAAGGTAAGTATAAAATGTGGCCTCTATAATGAGAAAATGCATTTCATGTCTTAAGTAGTACTGCACAAGTTTATGATTTTTTTATCATCATAAACAGCAATGCCACATAATTTACATGGAATGTCTTTGCAAAATATATGCCCTGTGTTGTTTCTTTTTTCTTTCTTTAGTATTTCCTCTTTTTCAATGTTTATGAAAGGTTTAAAATTGCACTTGCATGGGAAAATTGAGAGAGACTGGAATGAGGAAAGTAAGCTCAGGCATTGTGTGATAAGGCAGTGATAAAGCAGGTGTATATAAAACCCCATCAGAAAAATGTTTCGGTCAGATGTGCACATAAGGAAACAGAGTCGTGAAGGAAGAAGAGAATAGGATGCATAGTAGAAAATACAGTTAAACCTGACCATAACCTTAGTCATTAAGCTGTCGTGAGTCTTTGAGATCTTACACATCCAGGTGGAGAGTACCTGTCTATATGTATTTGAGCAGTGCTTAACACACCTGAAACTTTTGACTAATGCACTACAAATTGTTGTCTTTAAATGATACTCTCTTAAAATAATGCCACCTCTCATACAACATACCTTGCAAAAAAAGTGCCTCCATTGTGAAGCTGTTTCCTAACAACCACAAGTGAATTAAGAAATCAGTGTTAGTTGAACTAAAACAAAACACTTTAGATCATTGACAAAATAGCGGAGATAAGTGACAAGAAAGCAAACATGATTAGTTTTGATATCTCTGGAAGTTAGAACACTCACTCCACTCCTCTGCTCCAAATTTCCATGACTTTTTGAATAACAGCATCAATCCTTTTGGACTTGCATGATGCTTCTTTTTATAAAGTGCAATTTCTTTAGCATGACAATGAAATATGATTTTCAGTGCTTCTTAGAAAAGTGAAAATACAGCTTTGAAAGAGTTAAAAATGAAATTGCAAAAGCTAGAATTTGTGGCAGACAAATGTTCTAGTGTCATGTCCTCCTGATACCTTTTATTCATTACATGTGAATGCAGTTCTGTATCTAAAAATCAAGGCTGTTTTATCAGTCTTGCTTATAATACCAGTCAAAATGGCTTACTGCTGAGAGATCTTGCAGAGTCTGGAGTTGCATCAAGACAGCATAGCTTTAAAATCGCATAAGAGAGACCCATTTTACATTATTGACTTTCCCCCTTACCAGCAAGGACATAGAATTTAATGCAGCATTGATGGGTCAAAGATTTTGACACATGTCAAGACAGATATCTTCGTTTTAGAATTTTAAAAAAAGGCATCAGACTTGATACATATGAACCACTTTAGCTGGCAGAGGTAGCTCAGGCTGAAGTAGAGGCAATTGTTTCAATCATCTGCAAAAGACATTACTTTTCAATGAAGCCTTACATAAAGAAGAAAGTTATTTAAGGAAGACGCAACCAGAACAGTTGCTAGAAATGCAATAATGGTCTAGAGGTATAACCCCAAACCCTGTGTTAAGCAACCTATCATTGTGTTCTTTCTACAATTTTTTTAACCATTCTATAAAAGTCTATGGCAAAGATGTAATTTCCAACAAAATGGTATTTCATATACCCTATATAAATTGGTCATGCCCTAGTAAGGTCAGCAACAGGCTTCCCTAGAGAGTGGATTTGATTCAGAACTACAAATAGGCTATTTCCATTAGCAAACACTATAAACCAGAACTGCTTGTTTCAGCCATCACCCTTCTTGTATGAACAGATTTCACTGTTTCACCCAGAAGTATCTAGTATGACTTTATGTCCCTAAATGAATAATGTAGCAAAATCTCATTTTTAATAATGGCATTTGTGTTGGTTCTCTGATGAAATGTATAATAACAGCAAAATTGTGTTATGATCAGAATGTATAATAAGATGCACAATTAGGAGGATTATGGGGATTTAATGGGATGAGAAGGGCAAGGGATCATCTGCTGTATGACTCTTCATGATGGTAACCTGCTGTCTGTATCCCTAATGTGTTTTTATGACTGGCACGCTTTGGGTTTTTTTCCAGTTTGTGTTCTGCCGTGAATGTAAAGAAGAATACCATGAAGGGGAATGCAGCTCTCTCCTCAGCCCGCAGGGAGCCACGGCCCAGACGGTAGGGATCTGACAACTCCTGATCATTATCCCTGGCCCAGCTAGAGTGACATTTGTCAAATGGGTCCTAATTATAATCCTAAGTAAAAGCAATTATGTTCATGCTGAATTACTCCAGAAGTCGGAATTGCCGAATTGGCTTTGCAGTGGATTTCAGTTGGTTTGATTGATAGAATAGCTGAGTTCTGTCAGGAACACACAGGGCTTTACCATCAGCTGATAAAGAAAAGGCCTTCCCAATGGGCTTTTAGGGTCATCTCTATTCAATGTGAACACTTTTGAAAGGCCTTCTGTAGTCTTACTGCCTTTCAGCTTTTTTTCAGTGCACCGATCAGGAAATCATGTGGGTTTGAACTGAATAACATGACTTTTATAGAGCATATGCAGAAAATGCTGTTGATAATTTATGTTTTAGCTTAGAGAAATAAAAAATGGATTGTCTAGACTGAAAACTGTTAGATGATAATTATTATAGGCTGTTCTATAATTTTGCAGCTATTGTAGCTATATACCTGGTCAGGAAATAGTTTTTCTCTCCTGGCATTTGTTTTTGAGATTCAAGTTTCTCTTGAAATAAATAAATACATAAACCACAGACTTTCCAAATTAAAAGCAGGAGAAGAAAAAGGGGGGAGGGCAATTGAAAGAACAGGAAATATACCCCCTAAGTATCTCACAGCTTGATGCTCAGGGTGTGCTCCTAGTAAGCAGAAACCTGGTATTCAGATGTCTGGCATGTTTGATGCTAAGAGGAAACTCAAACCCTGAGTCCCCTCACAGTCCAATGTAGCAGATAGAGGTTTGTGGGCAGGTGCTGATGAGGACTTGCATCCAGCCAGCTTTCAGCCAGGCAGGCCAAGTTCCTGGCATACCTGCAGGCTTTTGGAGACTCTCACTGTTTGAACATAGAGACTGTGTGGGAGTTCTACTGGAAGTCTTTGCCATGTGCTACCTGGAGGCTGTACTGGATGTGGCACCGTTCACCACCACACTCTGGGCCAGCCAGCCAGTTCTTAACCCAGCAGAGAGTGCCCCTGTCCAAGCTGTGGGCTGCCAGCTTTTTCAGGAGTATGCTATGGGAGATGGTGTCA
Source organism: Acanthisitta chloris (assembly GCF_000695815.1). Classification (NCBI taxonomy): domain Eukaryota; kingdom Metazoa; phylum Chordata; class Aves; order Passeriformes; family Acanthisittidae; genus Acanthisitta; species Acanthisitta chloris. The sequence goes on from NW_008671071.1 coordinate 24,686, forward strand.
AAGGCTTTGCTGAAGTCCAGGCTGAAGCCCACAGCCTTCCCCTCATCCACCAGGCAGGTCACCTGATCATAAAAGGAGATCAGGTTGATCAGACAGGACCTGCCCTTCCTAAACCCATGCTGGCTGGGTCTGATCCCTTATGCATCCTATGGGTGCTGTGTGATGGCACTTAGGATGATCTGCTCCATGACTTTGCAGACACTGAGGTCAGGCTGACAGGCCTGTAGTTTCCTGGGTCCTCCTTGCAACACTTTTTATGGATTGATGTGCCATTCACCAACTTCCAATGATTTGGGACCTCCCCAGTGAGCCAGGACTGTCAGTAAATGATGGAGAGAGGCTTGATGAACTCTTCCACCAGCTCCCTCATCACTCTGAGATGGATCCCATCTGGTCCCATAGACTTGTGAGGATCCAAGCAGCTAAGCAGATCTCTAACGATTCCTCTCAGATTTCAGGGGGGCTATTTGGCTTCCTGTCTCTGTCTATCAGCTCTGGAGGCCAGTTGTCCTGAAGACAACCTGTCCTGCTATTGAAAACTGAGACAAAGAAGGTGTTAAGTACCTCAGCCTTTTCCTCCTCTTTGGTGACTCTGTTCTCTCCCATGTCCAACAAGGAATTAAGGTTTTCCTTGCCCTTCCTTTTGCTATTGATGTATTGATGGAAACACTTTTTGTTATCTCTGACAGAAGTGGCCAGATTTGCCAGTATTTGCTCAAAGAACTGTTTCAGAATAGCTAAATGATAGTACCAGAATAACTCTTGCACCTGTACAAATCTGTTCCCTGTATAGACAGGACCAGAGACTATGCAAAATTGATATAGACTCCAATTTAAGCTGAAGCTAATTGACTTGAGTCTGCATTCTTTTCCTCTAAGAAACTGAGAGAGCTGCACTGATTTCTCCACGAGGTGGTGGTGTGCCACTGAAAGAATGTTTTCCTTCCCTTTCCTTAACCAAGTGATCGAACTGAGAGGTAGTTTAGCTACTAGGGCAAGCCCAGGTGCTGGTGAGATGTTGGTTTCATCCGAACAGCATCCCTACAAAGCTCCCCTGCACACAGCACTCCTGTACAAGGCATACAAATCATTCCTGGGGCATATACGGAGAGCAGTGTGTGTGGGACAGTTTCCATCTCTCACTGAGATTAATGTAAATATTTATCTACCTCTGCTTTCAGGCTGTTTGCTTCACTGAGACCTTCCCAATAGGTGTATGTCTGTGTGTCAGGCCTAATTTGCTGTTATTGCACTGCATGGTGAGGCAATGAGAAGGATTGTTTTATCTTTGACCGGTGTCCCTCATGGTAGGAATAATACACTTCCAGGGTTGTCTCCAGCTCATGCAGTTTGACTCCTGTCCAGATCCCTTCCATATCATGTAGTACTTCTAGAGGCTGTTAGAAATAAAGGAGCTGGAACCTTACAATGATGGGAAGGTAAAGGGCATTACTTTCTGCTTGGGGTAGAAAATGCAAACTCAGCAGCAGGCATGAAGAGAGCAGCCTAGCTTTAACGACTGGTGTATCATGACCTTTCAGATCCATGCACAGATGGCCCATTGGGAGGAATAAAAAATGTTTTCTTTCTGCTGAAATGTCCATTTTTAGCCCTGATAGACCATTGGAAGCTTATCTTAAGTATTTACTTAATGGTGCAGGGCAAATTATTTCCCATCTTAGTGTGTAAGTTACATTAGTTCAGGGAAAATAACATTTTTCTGGGCAACTTCAGTTGAGAAGCTTAGTAGTCTTAAAACCATTGCATCTTCATGGAGCTGTTTGAACTTTGGCATGACAGAAGTAACCATATTTGATGAATTAAAAGGCACAGTGTACATGATGGAATCAATGACACAGTAAAGGTGACTCCAGCCAGATTTAGATTTAGAAATAACCGCATAGTCCCTGCTATGTACACTATAAAACCAAGATTCCTGGCCCCTTTTAACCTCACACATGGACAGTTTATGCTAGTGGGGAATCTAGCCATAAACCAGCTTCCTCTGTAAGTCCCCACCGCAAAATTAGCTTAGCCTTCCTAGCACAAAACCTTTCTAGATGGTTTTATTTTTACAGTGATACATAATACGCCTTCTTGCTCACTAGCAACAAATGTGACCACATATTAGATTTGAACTTTTTCAGAGTAGCTTCCAAGATGGTTTTCGTGCTGGGCCTATTGATAAGACACCTGCAAGGTAAACTGTAATAGCAATAGTAATGACACTGATGAAAAGTGGTACTGTGGTGGGTTGACCTTGGCTAGATGCCAGGTGCCCACCAAAGCCACTCTATCACTCCCCTCCTCAGCTGGACGGGGAGAGAAAATAACACAAAAGGCTCATGAGTTAAGGACAGGGAGAGATCACAAACCAATTCCCATCACAGACAAAACAGACTTAGCTTGTGGAAATTAATTGAATTTATTACCAGTCAAAATCAGAGTAGGATAATGAGAAGTAAAGCAAATCTTAAAAACTCCTTTTCCCCACCTCTCCCTCCTTCCAAGGCTCTGCCTCCTCATCCACAGTGGCACAGGGGGACAGGGAGTGGGTGTTACAGTCCATCACACATTTCTGCCACTGCTGTCTGGGAGAGGAGTCCTTCCCCTGTTCCAGCATGGGGTCCCTCCCACAGGAGACAATTCTCCATTAACTTCGTCTGTGTGAGTCCATCCCACAGTCGACAGTTCTCCACAAACTGCTCCAATACGGGTCCCTTTCCATGGGGTGCAGTTCCTCAGGAACAGCCTACTCCATGTTCCAGCATCCCTCCCACAGGAGACAATTCTCCATTAACTTCGTCTGTGTGAGTCCATCCCACAGTCGACAGTTCTCCACAAACTGCTCCAATACGGGTCCCTTTCCATGGGGTGCAGTTCCTCAGGAACAGCCTACTCCAGCATGGATCCCCCACAGGGTCACAAGTCCTACAAGGAAACCTGCTCTATTAAAGTCTTAGAAAGCTAATCAATTATTTTTGGTTCATTTACAATTAACTTCGTCTGTGTGAGTCCATCCCACAGTCGACAGTTCTCCACAAACTGCTCCAATACGGGTCCCTTTCCATGGGGTGCAGTTCCTCAGGAACAGCCTACTCCAGCATGGATCCCCCACAGGGTCACAAGTCCTACAAGGAAACCTGCTCTATTAAAGTCTTAGAAAGCTAATCAATTATTTTTGGTTCATTTACAATAACACTAGGAATTACAGTTTAAATTATACCTAGTTAAACTAACAGATATGCAGACTTTCTGGTAACACCCATTTCTGTGGTGTTATGTTTAATCTTCCTCTGCTTCTCTGGGTCCTAGGCTAAATGGCTGCAGTCTGGGATATGCTGGCATAGTGAATCCTTTACCAGGAGGAGCATGATGTTGATACTGATGGATTTTATCCCTTCTCGCTGTATAATCTACTTGGAGTCACTCTTATGTGTTTGTTAACAGACTCATTCACTGATTTACAAGCCAACATTGGATCCAAATGTACTATCTATGTTGTGTTTTACCGAAGTCAATTATGCCTTTGTTCTCTTTATTATCCTCTAGACTGCTTTTATCCATGTCTCAAGGCTGCATTTGGGTAACTGACCACTGAAGAGTTGTTTATAGCACTGGGACCTCACATATAATCTTGTGCCTGTGCTTTCAAGGCCTCTGCTATCATTCCACGCCTTTTCTCCTCTGCATAGCATTTTATTGTTGGTTCAGACAGTTCATTCTGTCCATAATATCTATAATTGTAATTTCTGTCTGTTAGTTACAAAAATACATATAACTGTTAAACCATACAATTATGCAAAATTATACAAAAGCAAAAGCAAAACAGGTAATAGTCATCAGGTCATTAGATAACTGCTGTCATGTGCTAAACCAAATCTCTCATCTAGCCAAGTCCAAAGAAAGCCCAGTGGGTCCTGAGGCTTGTGGTACTGGCTTGGCACAAAGGCTGTGGCCTCTTACAAGAAACAGCAACAGCTTTTTTACTGAGCCACAAAGCTACAAGTTCTAAACCTTCATCTGCAGCCTCATTTCATGTAAGTTTATAGCTAGTGCTGTAAAACTTAACTTCGCTTCTGATCTTAACCTGTGGGACACTGTCTGTCCCAGCTGTGGCCCTAAACTGGAGGCCTTGGTCACCCAAATCCCAAAGTCTATCCCCAAACCCATCACCTTCAAATCAAACCTCAACTGTTTGTTGTTTGGGATCCAGTCATTACAGTCCTCAGATAGCTAATGTAGGACCCAGATTGTAGCTTTGCTGTTTTGCAACTGGCAGTATAAAATTTATCCAGAACCCCTGTCCACCCAGAAGCCCATCAGATTTAACCAAAAGCAGTGCAGTCAGTGCCTCAGCTGAGTCAGGGCAAACCTAGTCGTATCCATCAGCTCATGGCACCCGGGCCTGACTGCACCCCTAACCAAAGTTTCTGGGCTCAAACCTAACACAGGCATGATGTCTCAGGCAAACGATCCGCTCCAAAGCAGATCTGTTTGATCACCTCCCTGAAATATTTTTTGCTGCACAGGTGCAACCTAAAGGCACATCCATGTGCATGCACACATCCAGGAGAGCCTGTCACATCAC
>NW_008671071.1:29317-42122 GCF_000695815.1 Acanthisitta chloris
GCTCACTTGGGCTGCAGGTGAGCCTCCAGCCCATCTTTTCCTGCCGTTGTCTCCTGTATGCAGGTCTCAGAGTTGACAGTAGGGGGTATAAAATGTACAGGCATTGCTTGCCAGGCTTCCTTTTCAGTCGCGGCACAACAGCTGTCCAGCCTCTTATGCTGTAGATTTCCAGCAAGCATGGAGGGTTGTGAAGCCTGGTCTCTAAGAGCCTAATGATAATCTAAATGATAAATAGTAAACTCTAACCACAAAAGACATTGAATTATTTCACTGCATTTTAGTGAAACAAAAAGCTACTGAGAGGTTCGTCATACATAACATCTTTCAATGAGTCCTGAGTCACAGTATGAAATGTAGAACATCTATTATTAGGCCATCGATTTTTTTCCCATCAGATAAATTTTAAAAGTTAAATAAAACATGGATCTACAAAAAAAGTGTCATACCTAACTCAATTTCGAAGGTATCTTAAACAATTGGAAAATAAACTGAGGCTCAGCGTTTTAGAGACTGGGATATTCACAATGTCAAGTTCAGGACATTTCAACCCACAGGTGCCTAATTAAAGGGGCAAGAAAAAAAACTACAACTGGGAAATGTCCTGCAAAATTAATCTCTATGTTATAAATAAATATGCAGTGGAGGAAATCTGAGAATAGGTCTTAGTTTTCTGCCTAACGAGAAATAGATGGGAACTACAGAGAGAGAATTTTAGTTTTCCTATTTTGGACATCAATAAAGTAAAAAAGATGTGACAGGCTGCTTTTATTTCAGTCATTTTCAGCTGTGTTGCCACTTACAGGAGAAGGCACGTTCTTTATTTCACTCATGGAAAGAGTTATATAAGAATGACCTGTGTTAGATTAGATTTTCTGCTTTAGACCAGTGCAAATTCAATATTCACCATCTATCTGAATTTAATTCATTATGATATGAATGGCCTCAACATGCAGAGTGAGAACCTTGATGTGTCATGTCACCAAACCAGGGCTCTCTGATTTTATTTAGTAAAAGACTCTCTCATCTTGTATCCAATACAATACCCTGTATATATCAATTTGATTTTAACTAGTTGCTGTCATCACAAAGCAGCTCTTTTCTTTAATGGCAGAATTCCCTAGGCATGACAGACAAATTGGTTCACACAAAGCTGCTCCACGTGGATTTAACTGATTCACTGTGATACTTACACCTCTATCTTCCTGTGTGTGAAATATATTCTCATTGAATGAATCTCTTTCCTGTTCCTTATATATAGCCTTATTTTAGTGTTTTGATTAGCCTAAATCTTTCTCTAAACTAGAGCACTGGTCCCATAGCTATGCACACCTCTCTTTGTGAGATTTTGGCTCTTAAATTAGCCAAATAATGCTTTTGCTTCCAAAACTCCTCTAGACTATCTAATGCCCTAGACATCTGCTATTTTTACCCCCACAACTGAAGTAAAAGACACCACTAAACACAACAGAATGTTGATTCATGTGATCACGTTCATAAAATAGCCCTGTAGAAGCTGAGAAGACAAAAGACGTTTAAGTTGGACTGTCACTATCTCTTGTAGATCAGGCTTCAAGAGATGAGGCTGCTTTTCCTTAGAGCTCGAGCTCTAGCTCTAGTGGCCTGTGTTAGTATAAATATTATAGTGGGCTGAACGTTGATTTATGTACAATGAATTATTCTTTTTCTTCCTTTCATGTGCTTTCAAGTATATATAGCTTTTCTCACATTCATTTTAGAAAATGAGTAATACTTTCTGATTTGAGACATCTAAACCTTTTTTAAGTTCTGTATTTCACATAAATTAATAATTTTACATATTTCTATTAATTTAAATAAAAAGCTTATTTTTTGCAAGCAAAATTAGTTTAAACAAAGAATTTCTGATCAAAAGCAAATGTATTTCTGACTTAAAGCTGCACTAGGATGCATTTTTTTAAGTTATGCATGACTAGATTTTTGCTTATCAGAAAGGAATGAAACATCAAGAGCAGACAAGCAGGAGTGCAGAAATTACATTCACTAAAGCAAAGCACAACATAAGGTTAACAGCTTCCTATTCTATTCTGAATCAGTGGTCTTCAGTCTTCAGATGTGGTCTCCAATAGGCAAAATAAGCACAATCACAAAAGAAGTGTGCTAACATAAGGCAGTATATAATGTGGTGGATGTCAGAATTTAACATTACATATCTGATGCTTCCAGTATTTTGAACAAGAAGTTTTGCCAGGAATGTTTCTAACCTAGATGGTACTGCTTAGTTGCTGTCTGTGAACACATGCTACATTTACTTTATGTAGTACTACCAACAAGTCAATGTGTGCCCTGTAACCAGAGTGAGATGCTGCTTTAAGGACACTATTTCTATTTCAAGATGCTTTCTGTCCCTGTAGATCTTTTTCTAGTACTGATATTGATTAGCTGCACAAAAAGCTTTCCATGTTCTTGTATTGCTGTATGATCCTCAGCAGTCTCTGTAGTCCCTTTATCCCTGTTAGTTTTTCCAAAAGACTCAGCATAGAAACAGAAGTAAATCTATGTCCTTCAGTGTGACCCACAGATAACAACACAGACTGACTTTTCCTCCTATCTAACTAAGGGAATATTGCAGATGGGATGTTTAATAATGCTTTCAACAGCTCTTATTGCAGCTTCCTGTTATTCATGGATATTAATTCATGCCTGTAGTGTGCAACACACTTGAGAATCAAAAAAATTATTCACAAAGTGACATGGATGAAATCTAGCAGCTTTTTGGTAGTGCTGGGACAAATACTTTGTACTAATTGGGGAACCAGAGCATTTTGTGTGGAGTCAGCATCAGAAGTTATCAAAGTCTCCCATCCTCAGCACACTGACATGTGATGGCACTCCTGGAGCATCTCTGAACTTCTATCCAAGACTAGGCAGACCAGACAAAGTGAGAGACACCTGCTCTATTAGCTAGGCCATTGTCAAGGAGGTTAGGTTTGCTAGTTTAGGATGTAAGAACATGGTTTAAATAGACATTGGTAATGAATAACTACCATACCTGTTTTCTTTATTGTCTGAGGGAAAAATGCAGATAAATATATTATGCTTGGTGTCATTGTATGTGAAGCACTGAATAAAGCAGCTGAACACTGGAGGCTCATAGCTCTGTATGCTATGATTTCTTTGCTGTATCAGAGGGACTCCATCACTGTGCCATTTCTCTGCATTTGCTTCCTGCAGCAGGAAGTTTTTAACTTAGCATTCAGCAAGACTGCGCATAGGAGGGAATGTTTCAGTTCTGTTGGGCTGAAAATACCATGCTGCTGCATCTAGTTCATGCTAGGATTTTTGCAATAGAAAATACTAAAATAATAATTCACTCTGCTGTTTTCAGCAATCTGTTCTTTCTTGGTGGACTGCATGTGTGTGGCTTGAAGCTGTTTCTTCAACAGCTTCCTAAGCTCTCCCCAGTTTGTATTTTTTCTCGGAACTGAGATCAAAAACCTTTATACAAATCAAATTAGCAATTTTGTATGTGAAATTTTGCCTCAGTGTCATTTACTATTAGGTCACAGCAAAGACACAGAAAAAGTATGTTTGCAAATATTAAAACGCTGGATTTGGACCATGTGAGAAAACAGAGCCACTGTGAAGCTCTTCTGGGCTGACTAAGAAAATTAAAAACACTTCTGGTCTTCTCATTTAGCTATTCTGAAAAGAATAGCAATGTTTTGTCACTGCTGTAGTGATTTTCGTCTTGAATCATCTATATGTATGTTAAGTAATGAATTTCCATTAAAATGAGATTAAATTAATGTCATCTCATTTCCGTCACTAGGCAAACTGAGGCCCAGCTCAAGTGTTCCCCACTCTCTCTATATTGTGTTCAGGCCTCTCTGAATGAGCTCAGATTGCTTACTAAAGTCATCCTTCCTTAAAGATCAAGGTATTGCAAAATCAATACTAGATTATGTTCTTTCCTATTAGCCTGAGCAGCTTTTTCTATTTCCCAGATCTTACTAATGTGTTGTTGTATAGAGGTCATTCTTCTGCCGAACTGCTGAATAATCTGTCAGGGTGCAGGGCCGAGCTCCCTCTCCAGGAGCAGGCAGCCAAAAGGAAAAGTCACTTCTAGGATACTACTTTGTTCACTTTTGTCAGCTCTACATCAAAAATATGAGCAAATTGGAGAATATTAAGTGAGGAACAACAAAAGGGATTCACAGGCTGAGAAGACTGATGTAGCTAGTAAATTGAAATAAGTAATACCAAACACACATTTTTTAGGTTTCCTGATAAAAAGAAGCCTGGGGGCAGGGGGAGTCGTTGCTTTGTTTTGGTTTTTAAATGCATATTGCTATGGCTACCAGATGAGCTGGACATGAATTTCAGCAGTTGTTGCTCTTTGTTATTCCATTTTAGCTCGGGTCACTTCTGCCAAGAATTAAAATCTATGTCTTACTCACTGTCACTGAAACAACTTACAGGTTTTATCTATAGCAGCTGAGCAGAAATTAAGAGGGGTTATGGTTGTGTTGCATTTTTAAAAGTTTGACCAATATATGTTAAAATTAGCCACTTAAATAAATATTAAAAGTCTATCCACATTACAGCCTACAAGTATTTAAAAGGTATACACAAAGAAATTACAGGAATTGTTACAAATTAAATAATTTTGTTTAAACTCATAATTTTCCCACATGCTTGAAAAAAGCCACATTATGAATGGAGACACCAGACCTCCAAGACTGGAACCTACATACATTGTTTACAGCTACTATTCACATATTTGCCAACCTTGTGTGATAGAAATGGTCAAAGGCACTGTCACATCTTTTGTCCTTGTACTATCATTTTAGGTAGGGAACTGCCAAATAGGCCACTTGTGTAGACTACATAATTTTGTCCTAGTCATAAATAGGACAGGAGTCCCTTTTACACTCTTCATGATGACTTTTTCAATCCATGTCATTCTGTCTGGGGAGCTGCTTCCTTTCATTGCTCATGGGTGGGGGTATTTTACTTTTTCTCCAACATTTTTATGTTTCTTCTTTGTAACTCTTAAATTTATAAAATTTATATAGATTTATGTTGGAATGAAACCCAGACCTCCGATACAAAGGAGTACACTTTATTATGAAAACCAGTTTCCTTCCAGGCACCCCACCATTCTGCAGTATCAAGTGTTGCATTGCCTTTGGTTTTGCTTTTCTTGCAAGAAGGGCTTTAATCCCTGAAGCAGAATCAAACCTAGGGTGTCTAACATGTCATGTCTCAGCCAGATTCACGCTGACTCCTGCTTTGTCTTGCCTTTCCTTTACGGGTCTTTGTGCATTTGCAGCATGGCTTGATGCCCCATGTCCTCCTGCCAGGGCAGAGAGCAGCAGGGAAGGTGCAGCCTGTGCTGCAGCTGGATGTAGGAAGGAACTCCAGTATGGGACATGCTTCAGCTGCTGTGGCTACTCCTGTCATCCTGAAATTCAGGATCTAACCCAATTCATGTGTTGTGCACACTGGGAGAAAATAGTACGCATTTTGAAGCAGTCCAGCCTACATCACCTTGCAGTCACTCCTGTCTGTTTCTTGTGGGTAAATGGTTATCACTTCATTGCAGACATCATGTCCCAGTGCAGCCTTTCAGTATTGTGCCCACAGCTGCTTTTCTCTCTCCTTGCAGGGCTACGTAGTTGATGAACATGCAGCCATGCAAGCTCGGTGGGAAGAAGCATCTAGAGAAACAATCAAGAAGACAACCAAGCCGTGCCCTAGCTGCAGTATTCCAGTAGAAAAAAATGGTAATTTTTTAATTAGATATCTTAACTATCCATTTTACAATATACATGTATGAATGTGCATGTGTACTTACGCATAGTCTTATTCTGAGAGAGGGAGAGCACAGAAAGCTTGAATATTCCCTCTCACTTTATCTAAATTATCTTGAAAACACTAACTCTACATCACTTAGTTCAAAAGCCACTAATTAAGCCTCACAAAATGCACTGCTATTTGTAGATAGGGAAAATGAGGCACTGGATGTAGCAGTCATATGACTGGATGTCCAGCTACTTGTCTAGGTTTTCCATTGTCACGGGGAAAATAAGCATTTGTAGGGTAAAACTCATCTCACAATGATGCAGGACATATGTCTAATTTAGGTCAGAAGAATCACACCTAAAAGTGGGGTGTGGAAAATTAGTCCTACTGTAGATGTCTACACAGTATATGGCTGAATTTAAATGAGATTTTTCTCATCCCAATGACATGCCCACAGTAAAAAAACAGGTTAGAGGAAGCAACATGAGTCCTGACAGATAGTTTGCACTAACCAATGCCTACCACATAGGAATAAAAGTAATGTGCTGGCACTAGAATGGTTAAAATGGGGAACAGGGACAGTAAGTAGGCTATACTTTATAGGTTAATGTTCCAAGATCTAGTTGTACTTACGTTAATTAATAAAAATATATTAAAATGATTGCCTAAATATTATACAAATACTTAGTGGCATCAGTTATTGAAATGGGAACCAAAAGTCCCAAATAAAACACTGTGAACTGCAAGGAGAGAACACTTCAAGCAGTGATACTGCAGAAATATTACTGAGGAAGAAATAGGACAAAATCCTGAAATCTGGGGTTTGATGAAAGAAAAAAAGGCAGTTGGCAGATGGAAAGTGGGAGACACCTTCAAGCACAAGAAGCAGAAGGAAAGAAAGCATGAATTCAAGAGTGGGAAGGCAAGACAAGATTTGGCATAGTGTAGAGAGCAAGGTGGGCAGCAGAAGAGCGATAACAGAGGGGTAGGTCAAAAAATTATTTACAGACTGTAAAACAGCCTGGAAAACAGAAGTTTGAACTGAATTAGAAATAGACAAATGATAATGGTGACTATTTATACTTAACAGTTTGTGCATAGCCAAATTCAGAAAATCTTCTGGTCAGGCTTGAAGTAGTGGTAGGACCTTTACTTTCTTTTAGACTCTGATACAAAGTCTTTACTGTTAAATTACAGGCAGTTAGCACTTGTCACAAACAGGATATCCCTATTTGACACCATTTATACAACTCCCACTAATGTTTAGGGAAGTTGCTTGTAAAAATCCTCACTGTATCAAAAAGGAAATAAAGGCAATTATACTTTCTATCTTTGAATAAAATATTCATTGAATATGGATAATAAGCAGGAAAAGACTTTTCCTTGCTTATAGCCTGACCCAAGTCAGAACAGTGCCTCATAATTCAAAATGCCAAAGCCACAGCAGCAGACTAGAAATGATTCAGCACACTGGAATTGACTCATTGTGCTGCCATTCAGAGGGACCTCGACAGGCTGGAAATAGGCTAAGAGAAACCTCATGAAGTTCAACAAAGGGAACTTCAACAAAGGGATCCTGGCCATCTGCTCACTCCTGCTGAGGCCGTGTCTGGAGTGCTGTGTTCAGTTCTGGGCTACTCAGCAAAGAGACATGGAGCTCATGGAGTGTGTCCAGAGGAGGCTGCAAAGGTGAATAAGGAACTGAAGTACCTCACTTACAAGGAAAGGCTGAGAGAGCTGGGCCTCTTTTGGCCTCAAGAAGAGATGACTGAGAAGGGACCTCATCAAAATCTATAAGTATCTGAAGGAAGGGTGTCAAGAGGATGGAGTCAGGCTCTTCTCGGTGATACCAGTCAATAGGGTAAGAGGCAATGGGCAGAAACTGATGCACAGGAAGTCCATCTGAATATGAGGAAGAACATATCTGCTGTGCAAGACACTGTGCACTGGGACAGGTTACTCAGAGAGGTTGTAGAGTCTCCTTCACTGGAGATATTCAACAACCACCTGGATGCAATCCTGTACAATGTGCTCTAGGACGACCCTGCTTGACCAGATGACCCATTGTGGTCCCTTCCAACCTTATCCATTCCATGATTCTGTGATTCCAATGAGGGCCAACAAATATGATAGAAGGACTGTATAAATAAATACCTGATTCGGGGAGCAATGAAAACATGCAAATTTTTCTCAGTGGTGCCTAATGAAAGGACAGACAACAATGTGTGCAAATTAAAACACAGGAAATACTGTTTACACATAAGAAAATGTTTTTACCATGTGGGTGGTTGAAGGATGGAATGGGTTGCCCAGAAAGAGTTTCTATTCTAGGATACATTTGAAACTCCACTGGACGCAACCTTGAGCACCCTACTTTAGTTGACCCTGCTTTGAGCAGTGGATTTTGGTCTGGATGATCTCTAAAGAGACCTTCCCACCTCAGTGATTCTGTCATTCTGCAAATTAAGGCATAAAGCTTGCTTAAAAACTGCAGTGCTTGCCATCTTCTTTGGTCTTGGGTACTGCATGTGCCAGTTTCTAGGCTGCCATTTGTAAACTGAAAGAAGCACTTCAGAGCTGCTTAAGTACAGCTGCTGTCAAGAGGCTGACAACTGTACACTGAAGTCTGCCAACAGTCCTCATTTGGGAGGAGTACACTGACTCCACACAGGAAAGTAATGCTACCTTCCGTCCCTAAATGCACCTGTGGACACTGTCTTTTACAAGGAACAGTGACAACGCCAATAACTACAGGCATAGTAGTATATTTCTGGATGCCACTAACTTTCCTGTAATAGATGAAGTGAAAGAGAGAAACACTTTCCACATCTCAGTTCCCAGTCTGAGTGAGTTTAAACACACATCCATGTCTCTCTGAGGACTGCTGTATTCACAAAGCTGTAGGTCACATTGCTTGAGGCACTCTCCACTCTGACTGCTGATCTCAGCTGCCGTGTAGCAGAGAATAACATGATTTATGTAGCTTAGCAGGCAGGGCACACGCTTGACAGAGGGTGTCTACTGGGCTTTGAGTCCTGTGCCAGGACTGACATGAGTTTTACCCAGTAATGGCTTTATACAAATCATGAGAGGACTGGATCTAAACTTTAAATAAAGTGTAACATGAAGGCTGGCCATTAGGATGTTTACATTTAAATAAGATAAAAAATTTTCTGCTGCATTGCATTTCTTACACAGAGATATAAACTGACTAATAGACCTTGCCACTACAGCTAGTTCTCTCTCTCTGTCAGATGAAGCAGACAGGCCTATTTTAACAAACCAGTTCTTGTGTCTCCTGCTGTTTTTGCCTTCTGAGAAACATTCTGGATTGGCATTTATAAAAAAGGTGGTGTAAGAGTAGCAGTTCATACAGTAAGGAACACACACTCCCTGTACCTCCCATCACCATTTGGAGTCAAACCAAGATGACATTTCAGCATTTCTTCATACTGCATGCTTTTCCCCTCGTTTTGAATTATACAAGAGATCTCTTTGTGTGGTAAGCAACATAATTTCCATTTGAAGTGTATTTCTGTAATGACCTTTGACAATGTCAATGTTTTATATATTACAAAATAAACTTTTGATCAAGGTTGTGAGCAGAGAGATTAAAGCTGTTTGCACGGTATGGACAAGTAAGAAACCCAGCACATGGGAAGCATTAATGTGATCAAAAGGCTGCTTCAGATACTAAGAAGGTCAAATCAACTTAAATTACTAATGTCATTTTGATATAATCAGCAGTCAGCCACCATAGTCTGTATCTCCTGATTTACTTGCTTTGCAAATATTGCAGTTGTTGAATCCAAATTCAAAAAAAGAATTTAATTTAGTTCATCTCTGGCTTACAACTGGACTAGCATAGAGTAACCTTGAGGAGACACCTCCATGAACGATTTGAGAGGCTACAGACTGTCATCTCTTTTCCCTATACCTAGCAAAGTCTTTCCTAATTTCCTCCTACTCCTGCAGTCCCTCAAGTGAGACCAGCACTTTAGACCACAATAAGAGAGGGAGTAGCAGGTTTTAGAAAGTTCAGGGAAAGATTCTTCAGGTTTGTACTTTTATTAAATATTTTACTTAGGAAATTAATGCCTAAGAAAGTTGATTTTAATGCTTTTAATTGTTGATTAACATCTCTAAGTGTTTGCCAAGTACCAATGCCATTCTGTTGCTATTTTGCAGGTGGCTGCATGCATATGAAATGTCCTCGCCCTCAGTGCAGATTTGAGTGGTGCTGGAACTGTGGCCTGGAGTGGAACAGAACCTGCATGGGAAATCACTGGTTTGACTAGGAGTGCTGAGGCCAGCAAGTGTTGCTGCTAAAGCTTGCTTTCATTGGGGCCAAATTCTGAACTCCTTGTTTAAACAAAATTCCTGGTGTTTTCAGGGACAAAGAGTTCAGAAGTTGGCCTAGTTTGTTGGTTTTTTGCTTTCTTGCATATGCAATCATACCAAAATCACGTTGAAGTTATGCCAAGGGTTTTAAATCCACTAAGTAAAAAGAGTAATTATTTTAATGGACAGACTTACTCATCATGGCACAAAGAGAGGCAGATTACTTCTTTCTGAACTTGTGCAGTCTGTCAGCATGGAGAAAGCAGACAGGGTTGCCATGAGGAGCTTTAGTTGACATTTGTAGTCAGGAATCCATAACTCTTGCAAGAAGGAGCAGCCTGCATATGTGCGTGTGTGTGTGTCAAGGCAGGTGGAGGATGCTAACTGCATCAACTGCTTTTTTCTTTGACCACTTCTTTGTTCATTCAGCACATTTTTGGATTTTGAGGCAGTATTTCTTAACAGCTTTTTCTGGCAGAGGGAAAAGTGTGGTTCTTAAGTGTTTCCTCAGGGTTTCTTCCTAACAGGCTTTCTGTAGGGGTTTTGCTTTCAAACCAAATTCTCGTAGAAACCTACAGCTTTATGCCATGGTTGTGCTTGTTTGTGACATACAACACGAAACCTGCATACCTACTCATTACAGACTTTGTTACCACTGGAAGATTAGCTAAGGATGCAGTTTCGGCTCAGTCAGTGACTTTTGTTACAGTGGTGACTGGATTCAATTAAGTGTTGTGCAAGCTAGACTGGTAGGGCTTCATTTTTCTTGTACTTGCAGAATACTTTGAACATGGCAAAGTGAGGCAGGAGGAGACTTCTCAGGGCTTTTCTCTATCATCACTCCCCTAAACTGATTTAGAATATGGGTATATTTCTGAAAATGCATTCGCCACTCTAACAGTGTAGGGCAGAGGGGCATCTTCATTTCACAATGTTAACACAGTAGGTAAAGTTTAATAGCATTTTCAAGCCTGAACAATCTTACTGTTTGCTGATCTTTACATTGCTGTCTTAGCCTGAAATGAAATGGGTAATGTCCACAACATATCATATAAGGATTTGCATGATATAATTTTGGAAAAAAAAACGCACAATAAATAATAAAATGGTCACAATTTTAAGCTTTATTTCTTTTTTTCATTTGAATACAAAGTAAGTGAGTACAAAGATGTTGGGTGGATCATGCATATCCTTGGCTGATTCAGACTCCCAGCTGAGAGGATAGTCCTTTGATTAAAACATAATGTTAGCACAAAAGAATTTCCATGGCCATGGTCTTCTTGATATTATCAAGTTTGAACTAATATTTTGCATGGCATAACTGCTGAGTCCTGAAAATACGGGTGTGCCTCTTATCAGTGCAGAGCAAGAAGCCTGAGGTATACAAAACATCTCAGGCTCACTACAAAAATGTCCAATTGCTAAAAGCAGAGGAATGGGAGAGTGAACTGATAGAATTAATAAAACAAGAAAGAAAGGAAGTGGCAACAAGAAGACAATGGACATGTCCTAAAAGTATTCTCCTGTTTGGCACTGATGAAATTAATTGTATGCAGAAGTAGCTCTGTTAAAGTGTAGAGGTGCAGTTGAATTGCTGCAATATGGCTCATTTAAGTACATTATCTTAATAGGGATATTTTACTGTGAGCTCTGGTTATCTCATGATTTGATTTCCTATACCTGGGTCTATTTTATAATTTATATGGCTTGTTGCCAACAAGTTAGGGAGAAAAATCACAATGCTTAATATTACTTTGATCATGTGTTACATAGGAGTTCATCATTATGTTTCATATTCAAAAACATTTAGAACAAAAGAAGCTGAAACTCTTTCCAAAAAATTATAGAGGAAGAAGTTGTTCACTATCAGGCAGTTTGACTGAGTTAGAGCCTGCCCTAACAAGTTAATGTTTTAGTTGTTATGTAGAAGCATGTGATTTATGCCCCTGGATCAAGGTCCATTGAAGTCAATGGACTATAGATCACCTCCTGTATTTATTGCTTGGGGAGGGCATGACAGGCATGAGTCATGAGGCTAGAATAGAAACACCTCTTTCTTGGAAGAACTTGTCAGAAAATGGGATTATGAGTATTCATCTAAAACGTAAGCAAGGGCAGGAAAGGAGAATAAAGAAAGTTCCAGCATTGGCTCAAGATTATCTACTTTTAGAGACTGACTTTATGGGCTCTTGTCACGTAGGGTTCATTTACACAGTCCAGATTGACAGTCTGCCAAACCCAAATGTGTATTCTGCAGATTTTAATGAAAGATGTCCTGATCTTCTCTGTGTTAAAACTATATGTCTCTGTGCATACATGTGCAAAGTTTTAGATGCTACAGGCTGCAAATCTGATTTCTGATTACTCTGAGCTTCTCACAGTTTCCACAATTTAAAGGGCATGAAAAACCTGGATTAATGCTCTGCTGACACTGTAAGAATGCTGGAATTCCTATAGACATGTATGAATTGGACCTCAAATGTCCTACACTGATGACTTAATTTGTGCATGGAAAATGTCATTAAAGAAAAAGCAACTTTAATTTTTTTTCTTTAAATTTGAAAGAAAACAGAACAGAACAAAACCAGTTTTCAGTGTCTATTCATACTGTTCATTTTGAGCAGTGAAATCCATCAGTGGAATTCACGTCACCCAGCTTTAGGTCTCTGGTTGGTTCAGC
>NW_008671071.1:42135-44202 GCF_000695815.1 Acanthisitta chloris
GACCTGTTGTACATGTGTATGGTGGAGCCTGCTGAGTTTTCAGTACAATTGCTCATGGCTACAGGTGTGATGGCAACATCCCCTGCCAGAGACAGGGTGTAGCTCCTGACAGGATGAACAAGACCTATTCTGTGTACTCCTGCATGCTCTTGGCTCTGTTGTTGCATAGAGAGGGCAGTCCTACTATTTTTTAAACCTTGTTGAACCAGCACTGCTTGCTAGCATTCCTGAAGCCAGCCTTGGCAAACACTTCCTCTAGGCTAGCATGCACATCTCTGGAAGTGGTCCTGGGCAGCCATGGAGGGTAATGAAGAGAAACAGTACTCAAGCATGAAACAAGAATAAAACCAATCTGAGGGCATAAGCAGATGCAAAGTCTTCAAGAGCTTGTGGGTTTATGTTCTCTACTAGCAATACACTTGGGAACCAATGAAAATTAACCGTATGTTCTAATAAGGTGATTTATAATGGAGGTATAAAGCAAAAAGAGAAGTCTGTATGTTTTTACATTGAGGTTTCCCTTTGTTAATTGAATTCTCTTTACCTTGAACCTTCCTCATCTTTCAGATTAAAACAATTACAGACTTGTTCTTGGTACTGAAATCTGGGATCCTTTAGTGTGTGCTAAATGGATTAAGTACAGGATGTATACTGAAATATTCAAGAATAATTATCATTATAATAATTCAGCTTTATAACAACAGTGAAAATCACTAATATTTAATTCCAGCTGGCAGTGAAATCTGAATACTGAGTAGATTAAGAAGAAAATACGTGGTGGTTTGGTTTCCTCAGGAAAAAGCATATCTCAAAGCTTAGTGCAAATACTACTTTGGAAGCTGTGACTTTGAGTAAAATGTCATTTATACATCTGTCTTATCTCTCTGCAAAATGCAAGCCAAATTATTTAATTTTAAAATGCACACTTTAAAAAAATAGATCAGCAAATGAGACTCCAGAAGAAACATTT
Organism: Acanthisitta chloris; assembly: GCF_000695815.1. Classification (NCBI taxonomy): domain Eukaryota; kingdom Metazoa; phylum Chordata; class Aves; order Passeriformes; family Acanthisittidae; genus Acanthisitta; species Acanthisitta chloris. The sequence goes on from NW_008671071.1 coordinate 43,106, forward strand.
CACTGTTGTTGAGAAATAAGTCACATGCTCAAAGGACAGCAAGCAGTGGGATTTGCATTATGCATATGAATAGTGGGGATAGTAAAAAGAGAAAATTGAATAAAACCCAAGAGAAACAAGTGATGCACAATACAATTAATTGCTCACTACCCACTGACTGATGCCCACTCCTTTCCCAGCCAGCAATCAGCCTCTCCCAGTCAACTCCCCCCAGTATGGTATGGAACATTCTTTTGACCAGTTCAGTTCAGTTGTCAGGGCCATGGTTCCTCCCAGCTTCTTGTGCACCTCTTCACTGGCAGAGCATGGGAAACTCAAAAGTCCTCGAGTTTAGCACTACTTAGCAACAATTGAAACATCAGTGTGTTATCAACATTATTCTCATACTATATCCAAACACACAGCACTGTACCAAATACTAGGAAAAAAATTATCTCAGCTGAAAACAGGACACATGCTGATGGCTGATGCAGAGAAATGCTACACAGAGATGGAGACCTGCAGTAGCTCTTAACAATTAGATTTTGCTCCTCATTAAGCAACAGAAAAGCTTGAAGAAGATGACATCAGACCAAAGTTCCCAGGAGAAGGAAAACCCATGTCCCGTTGTTCCTGACAACCCTTCAACAGCTTCACCCAGATATATCTGACAGCACAGCATTGACAGTGATTCCGTAAGAGACAAATGTACTACTTTGCATTTTATCTGACTGGATTACAGTTTGTAAGAAAATATTTCTATCTCTAATTAGCAAATTTAGCAAAGCACTTCTCCCTTTTATTTCCAACGTGTGTGTTTACTGCTTCCTGTTATGTTAATTTATGTTTGCCCATGTGGTTGCTCTTGTGTATCACCTACTGATTTCCATGTGTGTGGCTCTTCTTCAAACAGTTTATTGCTCTAGAAATTTGCAGCTTGATTGTCTAGGAACTACTAGAGTGTGTGCACTGAATAGTCTCTTCTCATATTCTGAGTAAGTATGTGCAGACCAGAAAAAATGTTCTGGCTTTGAGGAATCAGTAAGGTAAGCAAGTTGAGAGAAGCTCATTTAATCATATGGAGAATCATATTTAATGTAGTAGTTTGTGTATCTGTA
>NW_008671072.1:0-10083 GCF_000695815.1 Acanthisitta chloris
CCTCCCCTGACACCATTTCAAAATATTCCCTCGGGTCCTGCAGCTGGTTGCCAGAGAGAAGCGATCTGTACCTGCCCCTTGACTTCCCCTTCTGAGGAAGTGGTATACAGATAAATAATCAAGAGCTGCCCATCTGTACCTTCCAACAGACCTGGCTGAGAAGAAGGGCTGGTCTGAATGACTGGCAGTATCATGCCCAATATTGCCTATTCACATTACAGTCGACTCTGCTGGACCCAGTCACAGTGCACATGCTGCATGGAAACAAGAGATGGCAAACATCAACTCCCCCTGCCTCCAAACATTCCTTCAGTCTAGACCTTCTGAAATACTTATACAGTTTACACTGTAAGAAAAATGTCTCAAAAATTGCCTGCAATGCTTTTCCCCTCAGAACAAATAGATTCATAGAAACACAGAATGTTAAGGTGTTGGAACGGAGCTTAGAGATCACCAAGTCCCAGCCCCCTGCCCTGGGCAGGAACACCTCCCACCAGAGCAGGTTGCTCAAGGCTGTCTCCAGCCTGGCTTTGAACACTGCCAGGGTTGGGGCAGCCACAATCTCCCTGGACAACCTGAGCCAGTGTCTCACCACCCTCACAGGGAAAAATTTCTTCCTAGTATCTAATCCAAATTTCCCCTCTTTCAATTTCTACCCATTACTCCTTGTCTTATCACTACAGTACAGTTTCTAGAGTCCCTCTCCAGCTTCCCAGTAGGCCCCTTCAGATACCGGAATGTTGTTATGAGGTCATTTCCCACCAGTCTCCCTTTCAAATCCCAGTTAAACTCTTCCAGTTTCAAAGCAGCACTCTGATGACCCAGGCTTTTCCAGAACTTCATAATTTTTGAAGTATCTTAAGATGACTAATGCCAAGCACATACATGGCTACAAGCAGTGACACTCATTTAAAAGTAGGCCCCTTCAGATACCGGAATGTTGTTATGAGGTCATTTCCCACCAGTCTCCCTTTCAAATCCCAGTTAAACTCTTCCAGTTTCAAAGCAGCACTCTGATGACCCAGGCTTTTCCAGAACTTCATAATTTTTGAAGTATCTTAAGATGACTAATGCCAAGCACATACATGGCTACAAGCAGTGACACTCATTTAAAGCATCTGCAGAGAAGACTGAGGTTTACGCTTGGACACGTCTCTGCATGCCTCTGCTATCCCCCACTGCTGCACTCCCATGTAATATGCTGATCATTGCAAGTGGATGACAGGTGTCTAACTTCATACAGCTCATCTCAGCGTCAGCTTCACTCGCTAGATTGGAACTGGCTGTTGCAATAGATAAAACCAGCTGCTAAGTGGGTCAATAAAATAAATCACTCTAGGTACCTCAGAGATGTAAATGACGTGCTATACCCGTGCAAAACTTGATTTGTTGCAGCTAAAGCTGTCCTCGTCCTGGGAAAACCTAAGGAGTTCTTTTTTCAGAGCTCTCAGAGTGGTGTCTTTCACAAACATTGCATTTACTTCATGCTATGGCTTTGGAGTGAATTACCCTTTCACTGTGATGATACAGAGGTTCAGTGCAGGCTGGTCTTGCTGACTGCTTGGGACTCCAAAGTCTTCAACTGTGCAAGAGCACATTCCATCTGACTGGGTCCACTTGCTGGATCTGTGCCTTTTTAATTGGTGTCTGCTGCTCAGAAAACCAGAAGTCAGTTAATGTTTTCCCAAGTATGTAGTTTGAGGAAGACAAAACAAGCACAACCCCCCAAGAATAATGTTCCTATGGCAGAAACACTGAAAACACACAGAGCTATCTACAGCTACTGAAAAGAGAGCACATGCTTTCATGTCTGATTATTGTCCAAACTTGTATCCTTATGCTACTTTTCCCCTTTTTTTCTGGACAACTTATCAAATGAAACATTCAAAAAAGTTTTATTAGAGACACTTATTTTTTTTTTGTTCCCATTAAAGACCCAGAAAATTCGTTTTCTACAAAGGTGTCTTTGTAATGCTGAACTCTCTGTGACCTCTGAGAGCAGCTACTTTAACATACAATAGGAGACAACTCAATAGGTTTGTCCAAAAATAAACATCTCTTTAAAGAATATTTTAACCCTCGAGACTTCCCACAAATAGCACAGTGACAACATTACTAGAGAATATAGAATTAACTTAATGGTCATATTAGTTTCCAAAAAGCTATGAGACCTTTTGCATTCCAGTTTTGGAGTGGACTTTGAGCTAATATCCATAATACGTGGCTCTGCCACTTTTGGATCAGTGTTTTCTAAAACAGATAAATGCGCCATGGTGTTTCAAAGAGACGTGTTAGAACCATGATAGTGAGACCAGAAAGTATAAAATCTGCACTGCAAATATCAGTTTTCTCGTTGATCATCTAACAACATTAAGAAAAGATAAAGTGACATGCTATTGATTTAATAAAGCTTACCTAGAACGAAGGGAAATACTTACTAAAGAATCCCTATTATCTTCATTTATGAAGTCATCTTCCAGACATAGACCCCCATGTGTCTCCAAATTGCATGTAAGTCTCACAGCAATGGAGAGACTGGATAAAGAGTGATGTTGCAACAGTTGCTGCAGTAGTGGATCCAGTGGCAGCAGCACTTCCTCCTCCTCCACTAATTGTTTAAAGATTGTTTGCTATCTAAAAGCACACAGCAGGAACAATTACACAATCCTGCTTGATGCATCAGGTTGTGGGGCTGATTGAGTCTGTGTCTTAGAAAACCAGCCACAAACAGTCAGTTTTCACTAGGAGGTAGGAAGCAACACTCTGAAATCCCCTGCTTTGGCCCTAAGGGCCAAGGATTGGGACCAGATGGATCTAGGCATACGATTTTCTTAATTTGAACTGCTTATCTATTTGGAGTTGGCACGAGGAACTTGGTATTTCCTTCTATCTAAGTAGCAAGATTTTGATGCTAACTAATTACAATATTGGCTTTGATGTGCAGCTCTAAACATTTTCATTTTGCTTATCTGAAGCTGAACTGCACAAACAAATAACTCATCACCAGAACTTAGCACATATGCATTATCCAAACAGGAAACAGAGACGTCAAACAAGCACACTTTGGATTAAGTAATATATGAGATGGAAAAGATGATATAATGTTTTTTCCTCTTGCTCATAGATCTTCCCAAGTATTAACTTCATAGGGATTAATTTGTTTAGACAGTTTTCCTCCCTAAACATTGGTTTACTTATAACCCTGGATAGTAATACCTGACCTCATTTTGACTGATCGATTTAAATTCTCCACGGACTGTTAGAATGAAGGATTATTTTACCCTGAAATTTCCTGAAGTTCACCTGAACAAATACAGCCTTGGATGTGGACCAGAAAACATTCTCTGAAGGTTGTAAGAATAGAATATAGACAGGGTAGACAAAACAGGATAGCAGAAAGTACAACCAAAGAGACCATGACATCCAAATAACTAGCAAATAACATATAGGTTGGAAAGCAGTACAGACACTATTTGGCTCAAAATTAAGTTCTCACTTAGTCTGTGAATAGTCACTGGAAACTATTAAAAATATTGGAGAAGATACAAAAATGTCTATACAGTGCCTACAAAAAGCTAAAAATGAACAAAGGGAATATTATGTAAGCAATTAGAAGAAGCAATTGGACTCAGCAGCAAATCAATCTTAACTTCATAAACTTCATAAGCTTCAGATATATTCATAATAGATTTATTCCCTTATTGTATTTAGCATCTCTTATTGTATTTAGCATCTTCTGTAGCATTTTTTGTTGTGCTTTTGTTGCTTGGGTTTTGTTGGAGGTTTTTTCATTTTTGGTTTTTTGGCTTGTTTTTTTTTTTTTTTTTTTTTTTTTGAATGGGTGCTGTCCCAAAATCTTCTCACTGCAGAGGAATGGAATAAATGTCAATATTCTATTGAAATAAATGGTCTGAGCACAGCAATGCACAGGGAAGAATAATTTTTGGAGTAAAATAAAGTTTAAAAAAAAGCTAAACTTGGAATTTGTCCCAAGAACTCCAATGGAAATGGAAAAAGAGGAGTGAAGGAGACAGAAGATGGTGGAAAATATAGAAAAGGGGAGACTCAACTCTGGAAAGTCAGAGGGAATTGAGGTGGGCATGGGTGTTATTTTATTGTGGGGTTTTTTGGTCGCCATTCCGAAGAAAAGTAAGATGTAAAACATCAGCTGAAACAAATCTCCAAGAAAATGTTTCTTTCTCAAGTAATGCTTAGGTTTGGGGGTTTTTTTGTTGGTTTGGGGTTTTGGGTTTTTCTTTTTGTTTTCTTTTCTTTTTTTTCGCAGTTTCAGAAATCTCAGTTCCTGTAAGCACTCAGTTATGACATTTAATTTTTCAGTAGTTCATTGCTCTAGTGTCAACCAGGATATGGTCTTACAGAAAAGAATCTGATCCCTCCACTGTATAGTCAGTGACTGTAGGGACACAGAAGAATAGACATTTGAAGAATGGGGAAACCCATCTGTTACAACTTGTTCTACCATGGCTTGTAGAAACCTTGTTCACAGATCATACTCACACTGTACTATAAACATAGAGTAGAATGGGAACATCCTGGCCAGAAACATCTTACACTGTAAGCAAAGCAGAAGGCCAAGACCTAGGCAAAGAGAAGCAGAAGGATGCCGAGAACTAAATAACAGTAACAACCACTATCAGCATTTTTGGCAACAGTATCATTACTTAGTATCTCTTCTGACTCCACCAAAGGCAGAGAAGCCTTTAGGGAGACCTTGATAAATTAGAGGGCTGGGAATCATCAACTAAATTAAGCTTACCAAGGGCAAGTGCTGGATTCTGCACCGGGGATGGGACAACCCTGTGTGTATGAACAGACTAGGAAGTGAGAGGATGGAGAGCAGCACTGTGGAAAGGCATCTGGGGGTCCTCATCGATGGGAAGGTGAATATGAACCAACAGCCTGCCCTAGCATCTAGGAGGGCCAAGCGTGTCCTGGGGGGCACCAGGCACAGCATCACTAGTGGCCAAGGGAGGGGATTGTCCTGCTCTGCTCTGTGCTGGTGCAGCCTCACCTCGAGCCCCGGGGGCAGTTTTGGGCACCACAATACAAGAAAGGTATTAAGCTGTTAGGCAGCATGCAAAGGAGGGCAGTGAAGATGGTGAGGTGAAGCCATATGAGGTCACTTGGTCTGTTCAGCCTGGAGGAGTCTGAGGACAGATGTCATTGCTGTCTACAATTTTCTTACAAGGGGCAGTGCAGGGACAGCTCTGATCTCTGCTCTCTGTTACCAGTGACAGGACCTGAGGGAATGGCCTGAAGTTGTCAGGGGAGGTCTAGGTTGGATATTAGGAAAAGCATTCTTCCCTCAGAGGGTGTTTGGGTACTGGAACAGCTCCCCAGGGCAGTGGTCACAGCCCCAAGCCTGACAGAGCTCAAGAAGCATTTGGACAATATTCTCAGGCACATGGTGCAATTCTTGGGAAAGTCCTTTTAAGGGCCAAGAGTTGGACTTGATGATCCTTGTGGGTCCCTTCCAATTCTGAATATTCTGTGATTCTGTGATTTTTTTTTAAAAAACCAGCCCCAAATCAATGACCATAGGCTGTTTGTAATATAATGGACACCTCAGCAGTAAATGAGAAATGAGAAGTGGCTGTGATTAAGCTGAAAAGGTAATTTAATATTACCACCTTATGTTGTAGATAATAAAACAAGAAAGGTGTAAGAGTATCCTTAGTGGATAGCAGCAGTTCTATATTGAATTGATAGATTTAGCAAAATATTGAAGTGATATATTTCAGAGAAAAGGAACTTTATAGTTCAGACCCCAGATAAAGTTTATGTGAGAGTTTTCTCCATGGATCAACAGAAAAATTACTATCTGGAAGTTGTTATGTACAGAACCAATGCACAGTATCTAGAACATCTGCATGTGATGACCTAGGGAGAGATCAGTGCTGAGTAGCAGAAAGCATGGAGATATTGTCTGCAGAGAGAAATGGAATGGGAGGAAGATTTGGAAGGAGAGATTGGGAGCTGTCTGAAATCATACTGCATTTGAACTGATGGTTTAATTCCAATACATCCAGAGAGACATATTGAGGTTTTCTTCTCCACAGGAGAATGAAGTGGAGGGTGGCTTAAGAAAGTTAGTTTAATAACCTGCAGACTATTTTGATACTAAGAACAAGTGAAGGGGACAGAGGACAGAGCTGCTTAAGCTTCCATGGGAAAGTGATGAAGAAAACACTCCTCCAGACATACAGACTGATGCAAGGCAGCAGCATGCATTCATCAAAATAAGAACAAATTGGAAAAATAAGGTCACTTAAAACAGTGTCTCAGAGTCTGAGACCCTTAAAAAGAAGGCAACATGAGAAGAGACAAAGGCCTTTGGTAAGTGTCAAGAGATATCTGCTGACCCTGGTTGAGTATTCTGAGGTCTCACATTCCAGCTCTGAACCAAGCTTGGTGTTTTGGGGACAGTAATTGTTAAACTAATTTGGGACTCTGCCAGCATGGTACAAAAGAGGAACCCACCGCTGTATTTTAAGAAGGCTGTAATTGAATGCAGACACTCAGGCTCACTGAAGGGATCCAGATTTATCACTGTGTCTAATCTGTATTTTTGAAACATATTATTGTAAGTAGTACGAAAAAAAAGTGCTGTCTAGCCAAATAAATGTTGCCTGACACAACAGCAGTAACAGCTGTTTTATCTCTTCCTTTCCCATAATTTGGGGCTTTAGGACAGGGAATATTTTAGAGTGCACTTTGAGGCAGTAATTAATGGGAATTTAAATTAACAGTATCCTTTCTACTGAGGAAACCAAGACATCCATTAGGTATAAATAATTAAAGAGGCTGGGTTTAAATACAACATTCATCTATTGAAATTCCCACATTCATACCCAGCTATGCTAATCTGTTTCTCTTCTAATGCCTTAAAATCTTGTCTCATGTCTGAGAGAGTGCTAAGAGAAACACATACAATCAAATGATTGAGCAGGCTACTATGCATATCATACTTGAAATTACCCTATCAACACATATATCCAGTTGAAAAAGCAACTCTGATACCTCCTTCAACTACTAGTTTATTTATCGCCAATGAGGCATTTTCTAGGACTTTGTCCAAAACATCCTACAGTTCTACTGGCTGAAAAGGAAATAGTCTAGTCCTATTTCTAGGAATTACATATCTCAAAATTATTTAATATTTTTAATTCATCAGTGCTAACATCATTAAAGATAGGAAAATTCTTAACGATTGTAACACTGCCAAGTTTTACAAGGCAATTTTAAACTTGGAGGAATTGCCAAAGAATTGGGAAGATTCACCCAAACTTTCCAAAGAAATTCAGTGAAACAGTCTTCTCACTCCACACCCCCAGTTCTAGAACAACTGCTTGAAACATTTTTCACAACTAAAATGGGCACCTCAGTGAGCAATCCTGCCTAGGGAGTGATTCAGCCATGATCACACTAAAGCTTCCCAAGCACCATGTGGCACTTCAGTGAGAACCAGAGCAGCACAAATCAGAGCAGTTATAGATACCAACTGGTCCCGCTGGCAGTTTGTGCTGGTTTTGAGCTAATTTCCACACATTCCCCACATTCAAGGATAGGAAGTGGATTCCTAGCATACTTTACGTTTATTTGGATGCTCAGGGCTGTACACACTGACCATGGCATTGCCAGGATGGAAAAGAAGGAATAATGATGCTGATTGTCTTCTGTTGGATTCCCCTTCGCTTTGTTTGCCCTGCAGAAGGATTTTCACAGCTTGCATCCTAATAAAACTCTTTTTACAGAAGATATAATAATGCCTTCCAGATCAGGAGTTGAAATCAGCAGCCCATCCTCATCTCCTTTACTTGTCAGACAACTGTAATACAGTACTTTAGGATGTTTTAGAAATCCTTTCCCTGTCTTGCCTCACGTGGCTCTAGTTTCATTGTTTTCTTTTCCTGCTCTCACCACATGCACTGGAACCCTTCCTGCCTCTGAATACGGATAATATGAAATGATTACAACCTTCTTCAAAATTAAATTACTTTACAGGCTCAGTCTATCAGATTTGTATTTTCAGACTCTGTAAAAGAAGGATGGAATTCTCATTTACATGTACATGGTTAGCCATACTGTCTTGAATCACACTTTCAGCCTTGATCCTTGTTTCTCCCTCAGAAGCACTTACTTTCTGTTTTGAGGCTTATTGATTGTAAAGCCAAACTGCAGGCTAGTGCATTGGCCAACACTATATATTTTGGTTAACCCAGAACTCTGAAAACAAATTAAAAATGAAACAGAAAAGGTCTTGTTCTGTATTTAAATTTCAGCTTCCTCAGAAGTAACTGCTTGAACCACCTGTTTGGTCCTTGCCACAAACTATTCCAATACACGCAAGATTAAAAAGCCCAAACCTTTGAAGGACATATTGGACAACAACATCTTCATTAAGAGCATGTATTCAATTTTTCCCAAAGGTGGTTAGCACATCATATCTAATTTAAGAAAATCCACCTTGAGACAGTTTTAGGTGTAGAATATACCTCCAGCACCCACCAAATGTGAATTTCAAATGGTAACATTACAGGTAAGACATACTCTCTTCTCAAAAAAGCCTGCAATGGCATTAACACATCCTGTGGGGCTACATCCTGTTCATGTTTATGGCCTCATAAGAACATTAATTTGACATGTGTCAGATTATGGAGACTCAGATTCCCTAAGCAGCCCGGGGGCGCACAACTGCACATCTCTTCCAAAGAACCAAAGATATTCACAGCACATGCTGACATTAATTTGGGGACAATCTTTAATGTGGAGGATCACATACAATCTCTATGATTTGGGAGAACTCGGGTCCTGCTGGAAGAGAAGATTTGTAAACTGGGAAAATGCTCTTTATACTTGACCCACGTATTTCTGATGTGGCCTGCAGACTGACATCTGACTGACATGTCAATCACTGATCACAATAATGTACTAGCAGTTAATTTTCTTGTAACCAGGCAAACTACAGAGTACTACAATACTAACTTCCTCAGGACATGGCCACGTGTTCTGAACTTAAGCAGAAAGTGTAAGACATACAAATAGGTTTAACCATGATACTTTAAAAACTCCAATGCTTTTGAAATGAGATTTCATGGTTCCTTGCCACATACAACATTAAACTTAAGTCAGCCTATATATCAGATGAGTTCAGAGAACATATACTGAATAAGCTGGGAAGAGTTAGTTACTGTTGACTTAAAACTTGCAAAAAAGCTTGCTAATTTTACACTATTTCGAAGCATACATATACTCTCAACAATTGTTCAGAGAACTCAAACAGGAGGCTATTAAAAACCCCCAAAATTATATCAGCACACTCATAATTGTTTCACCACCTGAAGCTGTTAATGACAAGTTAATGAAAATCTCCTTTGGGATCATAATGGAAAACCAAATGAATGCAATAAACCCTTATTTTTTTACATAAGACACTAATGTGTATGTCTTCAGAAGCAGCATAGTTCTGCATGAAGTTTCTTTGGAAATATTGTGCATTTTCATTAAAAAATAGCATTTCTGTTAAGTAATACTCTAACTTTGTATTTCAGCTTAATCACAGAACCATAGAATTTAGGGGTTGGAATGGACCTTACAGATCATCTAGTCCCAAACCTTGCCCTGGGCAGGGACACCTCATCACTAGATCAGGTTGCTCAAGGCTTCATCCAGCCTGGCCTTGAACACTGCCAGGGTTGGGGCAGCCACCACATCCCTGGGCAACCTGTGCCAGTGTCTCACCACTCTCACAGGAAGAAACATTTTGCTAATATCTAACCTAAACTTCCCCTCCTTCATTTTGAATCTATTACCCCTTGTCCTATCATTGCAGTTCCTAACACAGAGTCCCTTTCCAGCTCCTTGTAGGCCCTTCAGATACTGAGAAGTTGCTCTGAGGTCTCCACACAGTCTTCTCTTCTCCAGGCTGAACAGCCCCAACTCCCTCAGCCTGTGTACATAGGGGAGATGCTCCAGTCCTCTTAGCAACTTCATGGCCTCCTCTGGACTTACTCCAAGAGTTCTATGGTCATTCTGAAGCTGAGGACACCAGAACTGTGTGCA
>NW_008671073.1:0-3814 GCF_000695815.1 Acanthisitta chloris
TCGCCCCTGCCGCAATTTATAACAATGATGAACTGTCACAGAACATCAGTCAGACCAGGGGACCATCTCTCTTATTGAGAACACCTTTGCTCCACAGAAGCACCAGTCTGCAGCTATCTTTTGGTTCACAGCTCACCAGAAACCACAGTCACCCTGGAGGATGCTTCTCCCATACTGCTGTAGCTCCAGCTCAGCACTGGTCCCTCTGCACTGCACTCAGAGGTATACTCACCTGCTGCTTTTTACTGGGGAAAGCCCAATGTTTCTTCCCACTCTACATATATGAACACTGCATTGTGGAGATTCTCGCTTTCTCCTGTCCCCCATTGCCTGATAAAGCAGAACGATACGTTCCTTCTTGTTTTAACATCCAGTATTTACTTGTCAGTTTCTGTATCTTTCAGGATCATAACCAGTTGTACTGATGTCCCATGACTTTAGACACTGTATTGCCCCAAGGTGCTCCCATGCAAAGGGGAAATGTTAAAGGCTTGAGCTGGTGGAATTCTTACTGACACTGCCAGTAATGGGCATGCACTGCAGCAGCAGTCATACACAGTAGAACCCACTCACAGGTTTGCCTTTAAAATTACTCTGAATACCATAAATATACTATATACTATGCTATGCAATGCTGTCTACATTCTTACTTAGCTCTATACTCAATTACCATTATTAAATTACAGACAAAACAGAAGAGGTTCAAGCAAATTCAGTAGTGATAGATGAAGTATAATAACTACAGATGAACCGAGTGCTATAACAAGGATAAGAATCCAGTCCTGATGGGCAGTCTTATCACTCAGATAAATTTGTGACCAGTTTGACCAGGGGTATTTTATCCCTTTAAAATACACATAAAAAGTGAATGCTTCGTTCTCCACAAAGATATTTCCCCCAAAATATTCCCTTACTGTTAAAGAAAGTAGACGGTATCCAAAATTAGATTTTTTTTGTGTGTTCGTTTTGTTGTTTGTTACTTAAATCACAGAGTCATTTAGGCTGGAAAAGAACTCTCAAATCATCCAGTCCAACCATTAACTTCGCACTGCCAAGTCACCACTAAACCGAGTCCCTAAGCGCCATCTATGGGTCTTTTAAATACCCTCAGGGTTGATGATTCAATGATAACCAGAAAAGAAACAGCAACCCTCCCCTTCAAGATGCACTTAAAGAATCACGGTGACTACAATCAAATTTTTTTCCAAACATCCCTCAGTACCTCACTTTGGGAAATGTACTTAGTTTAAAAAGAAAGTAAATTTCATCACTTCAATGTGAAGCATGGAGAAAAAAAGGTCAGCACTCCAAATTATGTCAATTTCTTTTATTTGCTTAAATAAGCTGTATCTTCCCACCACTAAATAAAAGCGCCACAGTATGTTTGATTCTGTACAAGACTTGTAAGAAAAGTTTTCCTTTGCACAGTAAAATTGCTCATCCTAGGTGAGACAACATAAATATTAGTAAGACCATTCTAACAAGCAGATTCTAATGCTAGAAAAACACACTACATTGGCAGAACTAATAATAGGGTGTGTCACCTAGCTGTTTGCAGACCTTTTCTCTCACCTAACACATGAAGAATTCAAACATCAAGTTACTGAACACCAATCCCATAAAAAGATTTGTGTTCCCCATAGGGTCTGATAGACATAGCTCAAACATCTGCATATGCAGCTCTCAACAGGCTTGCAAAATTCCCCTTTTAGCAACAATGACACACTGATGCACCCTCATCCAGAATTTACTGAATGTGGTTTTCGTGTTTTGGAGCTAAATCCAATTGGCAGCAGGTCACTAGTGGTGTTCCCTAGGGCTCAGGATTGGGGCAAGTCCTGTTTAACATCTTTATTGATGATCTGGACACAGTGGATTGAGTGCACCATCAGGAAATTTGCAGATGACACAAAATAGGGTGGGAGTGTCAATCTGCCTGAGGGTAGGAAAGCTCTACAGAGAGACCTGGAGGGACTTGATCAGTGAGCTGAGGACAATTGCATGAGGTTCAGTAAGGCTCAGTGCTGAGTCCTGCACTTGGGACACAATAACCCCATGCAGACTACAGGCTGGGAGAAGAGTGCCTTGAGAGTTATTAGTCAGAAAGGGACTTGGGAGTGCTGGTGAACAGCTGCCTCAGTATGACCCTACAGTGTGCACAGGTGGTCAAGAAGGGCAATGTCATCTTGGCCTGTATCAAGAATAGTGTGGCCAGCAGGACTAGGAAGTGATCATGCCTCTGTACATAGCATTGGTGAGGCCACACCTCGAATACTGTGTTCAGTTTTGGGCCCCTCACTTTAAAAGGACATAGAGGCACAGAAGCAAGTCCAGCAAAGGGCTACAAGGCTCATAAAAGGCCTAGAACACATGTCCTATGAGGAACAGCTGAGGGAATTGGGGTTTTTTAGCCTTGAGAAGAGTCAGCTCAGGGGTGACCTCATTACTCTGTACAACTGCCTGACAGGGAGTTGTAGAGAGGTGGGGGATGGTCTCTTCTGCCATTCCTGCAGTGAGAGGACTAGAGGGAATGGTCATAAGCTGAGACAGGGAAGATTCAGTTTAGATGTTAGGAAAAATGTTTTCATTGTTAGGGTGGCCAGGCACTGAAATAGTTTGCCCAGGAAGGTTGGGGAAGTCACCATCCCTGGAAGTTTAGGAGGCATCTGGATCTGGCACTGGAGGATATGGTTTAGGGTTTAGGGGTTACAGCAGAGTGGCAGGTTAATGGGAGGAATCAGTGATCCTGGAGGTCTCCTCGAACACTGATGATTCTGTGATTCTATTCTATTAAACTACAATCCAGTGTTGTTGGCCATTAAAAAAAATATATCCACACCTTTCATGGTTTAGGAGTGGTATTCCCCAATTTAGTGTTCCCACTGAAACACCTCAGACCACACCACTGGCTCACTTCCCCAACCCTGCGAAGGGATGGTGATTTGGGGACACACAAAAATAGTAAAGAGCACAAGATGAGATCAGAACAATTTACTTGAAGCAGCAATGAAGTAAGAAAACTAACAGTAACAACTATACTAATAGCAGAGTGTACAAGACAGGCAAACGACTCACACGCAATCGCTCCCCGCGCAGCACCTGGCGCTGCCCGAACACACACACCACGCCTGACCCAACGGCCCTGGAACAAAGGGCACCCCATGCCCCTCCATCCCCTCTGCACAGTGCTAACCCCGGGGTCCTAGTGTGCCCTTCTGGCTGCTGCAAAAGTTAACCTGTCCTGGTTGGCATCAGGACAATAGTGTATCTTCAAAGTTTTCTGTTGTGTACCATGTGAGCCCTTACATTAATATATAAGAAAAAAAGCCCCACCCAAAACCCCAAATCAACTCCTCCAAACTGATAACTTTGAATTTCCCTCTGCTTCCAGCATGTCTTTCTCTCACATGCATGCAAGCACGTGAGTGTACGAAAAGAAAGACGAAGAAAACAGTAGCTAAAGATCAGTCTGCAAGGTAATACAATGCCAGGCAGAAGCACATCTCAGCTGTGTTTAGTGGTCAGTTTGTGTCAGTCCTGCTTTCTCAAACGACGTTAGATGACTGAAAGCACACACAAATATCCAGTATCAACTAGTATATGACCTAATTTATTTACACTGCCGACTGAAACCCGAGTACGGTTGTAATCCATGTATATTTCACCAATCCTTTCAGAAGTTACTGAGATCGATTTGGAAAAATCAAAGACAAAACATGTCTAGACGCTTTCCCCGACGGAGTAGCTCCTGACGGTCGAGAGCACGTCGCCGCCGCCGGGCTCGCACCGAGCTGGAACAGCCGTGGGGAGGCAG
>NW_008671074.1:0-812 GCF_000695815.1 Acanthisitta chloris
ACACTCTGAGCTCTGTTTGCCATCCCCGCGGCCCCAGGGACAGCCTTGCCCGGCTCGGGCAGGGAGTCTCGGCGTGTTCCTGGGCGCAGGCCGCGGGCGCTGCTCCCTGTGCTGGTGGGAGGTGCCAGGGGGAAAGCAGATCCGGGTCACTCCTGTGCCGTCACGATCCGCTGTGGTTTAACCCAGCCTAGACCAGGCAGTAGTTCTACAACGGAAGCCTGAAATACTACAGGAGAAAAGAGACTTGAAAAATAATGTCCTGGGATTCCCACCTAGCTGTTGCAGGGTAAAGCATGCATCTGTGTGGCTTTACTAGCTCTTGGGCAGGAGAAACACCCAATCCTGCAGGTCCTTTATGCACACAGCAAAAGAACCTGAAATAAAATGGGAATTCAAGTCCAGTGATTAAGCTGCAGCTACTTAGAGGGATTTATATTTTCCATCTGTTAGTACCTGGGCTGTGGGTGTCCTGCAGCCAGAGAGGTGAGATGTACACACCAACTATAAAACCACACCGATGCCTGGGTTAGACATGTAAGAGTAGAAGCAGAGTCAAGGCAGACTGTAAAATTAGGTTATTAAACTCAGAATCTTGCAGTTAGCAGTTGGTGCATGCCTGCTCTGTTCCGGTTTTCACAGGTACAAAACGTTTTTAAAGCATGTTCCTCCTGTGAACACTAACTGCTGTGGTGAAATTTAGTTGAAGGACAATAAAATAATAAACTTGGTCAGGCCCTGGAATAGGTTTCCCAGGGAGGTGGTGGAGTCACCATGTCTTAGAAAGTGGCACCTGGATCTGACACTGGAGGATC
>NW_008671075.1:0-4424 GCF_000695815.1 Acanthisitta chloris
TCTTTTCCAACCTGGGTGATTCTATGACACCTCTTCCCCTCATTGCCTTTCCCTGGGCAATGCTGGGATTTGGAGGGTCTGAGTCGTCTGTTCCCAGCCCCGGGTGAGAGTCTCCCAGTCCTGTGGGTTATGCCCCTGTGGGCAGGGAGAAGTCAACAGGGGCATTTTGCTCCAGCCTCATCCACTCCCGCTGGCACTCCCCCACAGTGCCAGGCACCTCTCTGATTGCCCAGTCTCCATGCAAGGCAGTGCATTGAAGCTCCACAAAAGCACTGGCGATGGAGCCTGGCCCTGCAGCTGCAGGAAGGAGCTAGAGCTTTTGTCCCTCCAGAGTGGGGCAGAAGGGCCATAGATGCTCTGATCATGACTCCAGAGAACCCAGGATCCATCATGGCATGGGCTGTGCTGTCCCATCCTCCTTCCATGCCTCTGGCTATTATCATTGCTGAGACTCAGTAGCCCAAGCACTTCTTGTCCATTTTCAAGAGCATCTCTGTTAGTTTGTGGACTGGCTGGGGAGAGCCGAGGGTGCTGTGTGCATGGGTCTCATGGCTCTGCCCATGAACACCTCCCCAGGAGGCAGTCTGTCTTCTCTATTCACAGGGATTCTTATCTGCCTCTCTGGGAGAGGCCATCACCTTCAGGCATTGCAAGCCCATCCCTGCACAAGAGTTTTCCTGTTTGTTTTTAAAGTCAGTTTGTCTTCTCTAGGGCCCCGCTGGATCGAGGCTGATGGGCACAAGGACACTAGGCAGCTGTTTTTAGGGCTGAGCCCCTGTTCTGCCTTCCTTGCTGAATAAAATGGGTCTCCTTAGTGCTTTCTAGCAGCCGGGGAGCTGTAAATGCAAGAGGGAGTTCACTCTGCCATTTGTTTTAGCAGCAGTTTTTTAATCAGCACGTTTACAAGGATGGGCCTCCATACTGGGAACATGCTCAAAATGACAAGGACAGACTGCAAATGACAGTATCTAGGCCCCTGAACAAAGTAAATCTGCAAATACACCCATGGTACCCCATGGCCAAGGGTGTGCAGCCTGCTGTGCCCAGCTGTGAGAGGAAGCCCCTGCCAGGCCCCTCAGGTGCAGCCAGCGTGGGTTCCCCTCCTCGCGGTCCCCATGCTGACAGCGTGCAGTGGTGTACAAGGCTCTGAGGATGCTCCTTCTGGCCAGGCAGAACTTGGGATGATGCTCATGGCCCTGGGAGCAGGTGGGGCAACTGGGAGCTGCCAACAGAAGCCAGGGCTGATGCCCTCATTGCAGCTGTGAGGAGAGCAGTTGCCCCTGTGACCCAATCTGCCTTTGACATCTGCTGTGCTGTGTGTGCATGGCTGCAGCAGGCGTTCCAGTGGGAGGAGGCAGAGTGGTCCTGGGGCTGCAGGGGTCTATGTCTGTGCCCCCCAGCACGTGGGTGCCAGCCAAAGTGGAGCACATGGGGAAGGGAAAAGGCACCAGCATGGGGAGGAAAAGGTGCCCAGAAACTGTGAAGGATAACAATAACAGCAATAACAATTTATTTCTTTTTCTACTAAACTACTGCAACTAAACTTAACTCCTACTGCAACTACTGCAACTGAAGAGTTGCAAGAGCTCTGGTAGGACTCCTGGCGGGGTGGCCTCTGGTTGGGCTGGGGAGAGTCCTGAGGGCTGGGGGCCCTCCTCTTTGGGGGTCGGCAGGCCCCACCAGGCCAGCAGCCTCTGTCCCGTCTGGGAGCAGAGGGACTTTGGCTGCTGCCCTGCGCAGAGGGACTTGCCACTGCCACCACTTGCCCCAGAGCCTCCTGGGGCTGGTGCTGCTCTGCAGAGTCAGGTGCAGGTGGAGAGTGGCTGTGACCCCTGGGATGGAGGATCTCCGATGTGCCAGATTCATCCTCCACCACATAGCATGAAGGGCTGCTGGTGGGAGTCCCCTCTCACGAGCTGGTGCTGCTGGAGCTGCAGGAGCTGGAGCTGTGGCTGCTGGAGCTGGAGGAACAGGAGCTGGAGCTGCTGGAGCTAGTGCTGGCTGCTGGGCTGTCGTCTTCATCACTGACAGCATGGGAACGCAGCAGCCTCTGTGCTTCTTCACTGCACTGGTCCACAAGGATGTTGATCATGCGCTGAACCAGTGGCGCTGTGTATTTCTCCAGCATGTTGTGCAGCACCTGGACCATGATCTCCTCATCTGGCCCACAGACACAGAGGATATGCAGGATGCAGTCCTGTGTGCTCTCTGTGAGTCACCAGAGGTCCATGTAGACGATCTGCAGTGTGTGGCACAGCCAGGCCTGCACCGGGTTCAGGAGCTGCTGTTGCCAAAGGAAGAGTTGTGCCTAGACCTCAGGCAGGATGCCTCTGACAGTCCGGGCTGATGTTTCCTCTGGAGTAGATTGACAGGGCACCACAGAGGAATGAGAGTTGTTCTCTTCCAGGCTGTCAGGAGTGCTCCCTGCCTGGCTGTTAGCCTCGGGTAGCTCCTCGGGGGCTGTAATGGCCATCTCCATGTAGCTGCCTATGTCGTCAGAAAACCAGACAGTCTCGATGGTTCTTTTGCAGAGTAGGCACACTGGATTTGTCTGTGCCCACTGCAGGATGCAGCCCAGGCAAAAACAGTGTTTACAGGGCAGAGCAGAAGCCACATCATCCCACATGTCCTGGCAGATGACACACTTGTACACTGCTTCTGTGGCCATTTTTGGCCTCCGCAGTGTGATTGGGACAGCAGAGAACCAGGAGCTGCTCACCCTTGCTGGTGTCACAGGCTGCAGGAGGGAGAGGCCATGGTCCCTGGATGTCCCAGGGATGGGGGGCAACGAATGCCCAGACCCCTCGGGAATGACCCACTCTCAGCTCCCTGAGTCTTGTCAGCCACACCACAGCCACTCCTGGGGGGTGTTTTCCTGAACAGATCACTATCACCCCTCCAAGCACCATCTCTGCCTGGCTGCCTGAATCAGGCAGGGCCGGGGAAACACTTGGGATTGCTCTGTCTTTGGCACTGAGAGCTGCCAATGACAGGCACCACCCAGCACCGGACGAGCCTGGCTCAATCCTCCAGACCTGGCAATGCTGCTTGGTAGGAGTTCAGGCTGGAGACAGACTGGCCCAGGCTTTGACAATGTCCCAATAGAAGCAGTGAGGGACACGATGTCATAATCCATCCCTCTGTCATGTCAGAGTCCATTGCTCTGTGGCATCAACCTTGACCACCAGTGTCAACACAACAGGAATTCCAGCTCCCAGACAGCCCAAGCTAAGCAGGGATGGTCACAATCCGTCATAGAATCCTCAAGGCTGGAAGAGATCTTTAAGATCATTGAGTCCAATGGTCCACCAAGCACTACCAATGTAACCTCTAAGCCACTAAATCGTATCAAACAGCACCAGATCCAGGGGCTTCTTAAACACTCCCATTGCTTGGGGATGTTACAGGCTGGCAAGTCCGTGACATGAAGCTCCTTCACCCAGTGATGGCACAGCAGGCCTTCCAGCCCTGCAGGCACATGGTGTCAGGAGAAAAAATGAAATACCATTTCTTGTTTTCAACTTCTACATTTCTGTGTTGCTCTTAGTCACCTGCATCATGTGTCTGTGGCTGTATGCCTCATGCCTGCTCCTGATGCCTTGCCAAGGTCTCCTGTGAGGGGCAGAGTGGTGGGGCCAGTCAGCATGGACTACCTGTGACCATTTGGAGCCAGGACTGGCTGCCTGAGGGAGTCTTACAGAGCTGACCGGGGGCAGGGCTGTGCTCGTTGGAGGGAGATTTAAACAGGCCCAGGGAGTGCTGTGAACAGGAGCAGGACATGTCAGTGAAGGCAGTTTGCACAGCAGGGCTGGATTTGATGAGCTTGGAGGTAGGTCTCTTCCAATATGGTTGATTCTATGATCACTGTCTACAGCTACTGGAGAGGAGGCTGTAGCAAGGCAGCAGTTGCTCTCCCAAGTGGCTAATGATGGGACAAGAGAAAATGGCTGCAAGTTGTGCCAGGAGAAGTTTAGGTTGGAGCTTAGGAAAAATTTCTTCATGGAAAGGGTTGTCAAGCGCTGGAACAAGCTGTCCAGGAAAGTGTTTGCGTCACCATCCCTGAAGGTATTTTAAAGATGATTAGATGTTGTACTCAAAGTACATGGTTTAGTGGTGGACTTGTCAGTGCTGGGTTGGATTCAGTGACTTTAAAGGTCTTTTCCAACCTAAACATTCTATGATTCTATTAGTTTTGTTTTACACAATTACAGGTAACTAAGTCATTGTGATTTAAGCAGTTATTGCACCTTTTGTTGGATATTAGTAATTCTTGAGTGAAAAAGCTCATACAATGGGCACACTCAGAGTCTAACAAAAAGAAGATGGAGATGTGTTGTTACAACATTTTTATTTATCATTGGTTTGGACTGACAGTGCAGGCCCACATTACAGCTGAAACAGTAGTAACATGCAGTTCTCAGCAG
>NW_008671075.1:4456-9067 GCF_000695815.1 Acanthisitta chloris
GCCCAGCTGCTTGAAATGGTCTTTACAATACATTAGAGCAAGGTTAGAATCTTTTAATGGCATCTTGCCAAAATTACTACATTACAAAATTCCAGAAACTTCTCAATTTGTAAATGCACAAGTGGCTGAAATGAAATGCAAGGAAATCCTATGAAAATACTCATATTTTTAATATGACTTTTGTGTTAGCTAGGGACTGGCAAGGTATAACAGGCTAGAAGTGGACATTTTTGTCAATGGAACATTCCCCAGGTATTTGGACAAGACTGGGAAGATTACCATGACTTCTAGCAACCTATATTTTTCTTAGTCAGGCCCCCTATTTTTTTTAGTTACATGTCTCCAAATTTCCCTGAAAAAATCTGGAAAGAATTAGCTTTGACTATGTACAGTTCTCCTTTAGCTTCCTGTATATTTATATTTCTGTGTACTTGGAGATATCTGTTGTAAAATCATTGTTAATTATGACACTGCTGAACATGTGTTTTAGAATTAGTTAAAAACCAAGAGAAATTAGAAAGGAAAATCCCTTCAATGTGAATTATTGGTAGGAAGTACAAAACTTGATGACTGGTATCTGCTTTTCTTTCCATTGTTTTAGTACAACTTATTTAAAACTAATTTGAAAGCAGGAGATGTAATGTAGAAAGTAGTGGGTGTTGTTTTCAGAAGTTTTTTAAATTTTTTTAGCAGCAGCTGCCTTGGACAACAGAAACCCCTCTGTGATCTATATTGTACCTGAACACTGATTACATCATGTCAAATTGGGTGTATATTATTAAAGAAGATGACAAAAGGAAGTAACTATGTTCTTCTCATATAAACTCGAGTCAAACATTTTCTCACAGTTAAAATGTATCTGACACAGGTCTCAGTGGAAGGAGAGATAATAATTTGCATATTTTAATCCGGAGGTTAGGGACCCCTGTCGGAGTAACAGCCTGGTCTGGGTCAGCCAGGAGAAACAGAGAGGAGAAAAATAATTGAAAAAGCAGTTCACAACAAAATGAAATTTGTCTCATTGTCACTTAAGGTTGTCTTCATGTCTATCTGTAGGCAAGAGGTCAGCCAGGAAGTGAAGGAGGGAAGGGAACAAATGTATCTCACTAAGGACTAGAAGACAATTTTCTTTTCCTTAGTAACAGGAGCAATTGTAATATATATTTATGAAGATCCCACATGGCATATTCCCATTACAAAATACCAGATGTCCTTTTACTAGCAGCACTGCAGGCCGAAGGTATATCTAAAGGTTGTCCTCAAAGACGAGCTGTGTACAGAGCATGAGGAGTACTTAATGAAATAACTCACTACGACATATTGATTTTGAAGACAAGAGGGCAGGAAAGGATTTTCAGCAAAATTAAGACTTCTCACTTGAAACAGCTGCAGTGGTGGGGCTCATGTAAGCTCTTTTTCAGGATCAAGGGTAAGCTGTAATTTTTTTCCTTTTCTGAGCTTACTAGGATGCCAAATGTAAAACAGCAATGTGAACTTTTGTGCTTGGACCAGCTATAAATTCTACCATCCCACAATATTGCTGAGGGGACAGTAACCTTGTGGAAGACCTCTACATGAACTGTGGTTACTGTGCTTACATGTGTGTGTTTAAATTCTTATCAATATCATGTGTTTTCAGTTGAGTTTTGCATTAACCAGACCATGGCAACAGTAATAGATGAAGGCACGGCAATATTAGTTTAAACTGGGTGGGTTTTAGTGAAGGTTGTCACCTTGGGCCATCATGTTTCAAAAGAAACAGGAAAAATATTTTCTGCAATCATAGGCCATGGAAGCAGCCTCTGAGTGTTGCAGGATCCTGTCTCTGTAAAGATTTGAGTGATATGCCTCTCTTCAGAAAAGATTTGCCTCCTCTGTTGACACCTCTGCTAGTTGTGGAAGCTATGTGTGTTTGCTCATGAGCAAAGAGGCGCATAAAAAATTAGCAAATACATCAGTGTGTGGTCTCTTATTTACAAAGGCTCCTGAAGGATCATAAAATACACTATGTTTTCAGTTTTTAGTGTCTCCACTCATTTTTGCACTCAGAGAAGAAAGACTTTCTGACCATATTTTACCACTGGTTGGCTTGAAAAGATGAAGTGGATCCTCCAAAGTTGTGCATCTAAACAGGGGTACTAGTAGGGCAAGCAATTTCAGCCTTCTTTTCCACACTAACTAATGAAATCACTTTACATCAGCATTGAAGATAGAAAGAGTAATTCTTGACTGAATGTGCTTCACTGGGAAAATCTTTGTGATAAAAGGCAGGAAGGCTTCTAACTTCATAGAGCAGTAAAGTGGAAGTGTTGTTATTTTGGAAAATTTTCTTTTGGATGTGTAACTACATAAAAATGTCTGCTAAAAAGAAAGCATTACAGATTAGCATCCAGCTCTCCTCTGAGATAAATTTTGTTGTATATATGAGATGCTTTTGGGAAGCAGAACTCTATTTGCCTCAAAAAAGTGTATTGCTACAGTAAAAGTAATTATAATACATTCTGTGGCAGATGAGACAAGTGAGATCAGAGTGACATTGTGTCAATGATGGCAGAAGTGTGAGTATTGGGTCTGGCCCCAAATGTCAATGATTGAAATATGAATGATTACACACTATGTTGGCAGTGATCTTTAACAGTTTAACCTATCTGTATGTATGAACAGCTGACAACTTTTACTCTTCCTTTCCTTGCCCTGATAGAAGTGGGAAGTTTTATTTCCCCTGTGTTCATCCATTCCCAGTTAATCACCTTTGTGGAACAGAAGTCAGTGGTAAAGCAAGAACTGTAGCCTTGGTTTCTGAGGGAGAGTGCCCTTAACATTGGACCACTCTTCTTCTGTGTGTGTGTATGTGCCTATTTACAGTTTAGGATTGAAGCACAATTGATAGGGTATCTCTGTACAATGTGAACTGATCAAATAAGCTGAAAAGCAGGATCCTAGTCAGCTAAAACAACATCAGGAGGGTGCACATACTGTGCTCTGGTTGGCTCTTGCAGTAACATAAATTAGTATTGAAAAAACAACTGCATTGCTGATGAAGTTATCATCTTCCTTATCCCACTCCCACAAAGACCTTGTTCCATTTTGTCACACTACAAAAAAAAGATGGAAGCCTCACAGGATTAGCAATGGGATGCCCAGTTCTAGGCAGGCTGCTCTGTTTCAGTTTTACTTGGTAGTGTTGGCAGCTGTTGATCTCTGCTGTCTTGTTCATCAGTCTGCTCAAAAATGAGTTTGCATCATTTTCTCTGTAGTAAAGATCATCCCTGGTAAGTGCTGGGGTAGATTATGTGTACCCGTAAACCACCAAATATCTCCTGTATGTATCTAATATCTTCCTGTCTTGCTAAGCTGCACTTGTGTTTCATTCCATTTCAGGATAAACCTGTACTAGGTCTGAATAGTTATATCAGTATGTTATGATGGCACATTCTTCACTTTTGCAGTGCTTTTGCATAGGCAAAGTTGTAGCACTGCCAAGACTTATTCAAGCTTCCCCAGAAATCCCCTGAGTATATGCAGCTGTGCTAGCCAAAGGGTACTTTTAATAGCATATCTTCTTATAAACATTTTTTCATGGTGTTTTTTTTGTTGGTATGAAGGCAAGCAAATTTTGACCAACTGATCTTTGCCATCAAAATATGTACTGTAATTCTGTCTTCATCTACAGGAATTATAAATGAAACAGCTTTTTAATGTATAGTGTAGATAATGGCTGATGTAGCTTTTTTAAACAGTCACAGATACTGTATTCATGTGAGTCTTACTGTGGTGTACAAAGCATACCTCTCTTTCATTATATAGTTTCAAAATATAGTATAGACCTTTAGCTTTGTTTCATTGCTTTACGTCTTTGCTGCATCAAAACAAATACCAAACCTCACATTTCCAAAGACGTGAACACAAATCCAGAGGATCACCCTCAACTAACTCTCTTTTTGCCTTAAGCAAAGCTACAGGTTTTCAGTAATGGCAACCTTCACTCTAGAAGATGACCTAGGCAAATGAATGAATTCTGCTTTAACCATAGTGCCACAAATCTACTGGAAACACAGAAAGCTTAGCTTACATTTAACCTAAGTTGCTATCAGCAGCAGACAGCATCCTAAGACATTTATGTCTTATTTATTTGTCAAGCAAATGTTTATATTGCACAGATTTCTTCAACTAGAAATGTTGCTAGAGATTCTCACCTTCAAAGTATTTATGCCCAATGAATGATGTGGCAATAGAGCAGTCCCATGGCATTTCACCACTTCAGATGGCGCATTCATAAATGGGAGTGATATGGTTCAAAGGAAACGTGTTAGAGTAGAGCAAGATCTAACATGTTCTAAGACAGAAATTAAAAAAAGGTCTGCATGCAGAGAGTAGCAAGAGATGTTCTCACTTCTTTATAGCAGAATGTTGCTTCAGGGTTAAAATTTCCACATTACATGTTGCCCTGTTGGCTATGTTTCTTCTGGTAGGAATTGCTAGCTCAGCTGCAAATTTCTGCCCACCTCCCCAGATGTCTCTGCCAGTAGCATTTGTGTCATGTGATAAAATGAATACCTGACTTGCTTTTTTTCATGCTATACTGCCACAATACCCCATCATGCCATCCCC
>NW_008671075.1:9104-39920 GCF_000695815.1 Acanthisitta chloris
ATACATCCAAGGGTTTCAGAATTTTATGTGAATTCTTGTAATGGAAGACTGGAAGTCAGTACTGTGCATGGCTGGGAGGAGCTCAGGCTACCTGCGCACAGTGATTATTCAGCAGGTAAGGGAGGACACCAGTTTAGACTGAAGGAATGAACTGAAGGCTAGAGATACTTGTTGGGTGAAAACCGATGAAGTTTTTTCATTATTCTGATTTTTATGTATTTCAATTAACGGAGCTCTAAGAAGGCATCAGTGCTTTTAATATAGATACTGGAACAGATCAGCACATTCAGATGATACCTGGCTCAGTATCTGCATGAGCTAAGGCTACAGAAAGATAAACTACTGGGGTAAATTGGAAATTATTTGTGACAGAATGGTTTTTCATTAGAAAAGGCCAGCTGGTCACAAACAAAACTCTATCTCCCATTCTTCCCCTTGGTAACCTGTTAGTTTTAATTGAAACCTTCACTGGAGGGAATGCTTGGTGGCAGGATAAAATTTTGGCCCAAAATAAGAGGTCAGGGATGAAGAACCTTGTGGTTGGTAGATCTTCTGGTTTCATGCCTCACTGACCGAATCTTGCTTCTGTTTATTAGCTGGTTCTGTTTCTGTTCTATAACAAATGAGTGGAGGCTCTTTTTTTTTTTCTGTAAGACAGGGAATAAACAGCTTCTTGCATTCAGACAGCCTAAGGGGAAGGCAAACTAATGGCAGCATATGGCATTACAATGCAATGGAAAATAAACTCCGTGGTTTGAAAAACCAAAGCCCTACCTGTACAATGTGCTTTATAGAGGCAGATCATCAGAAAAGTCATGTGACCCCACTTACCATATCTGTGGTGAAGACCAGGATCTAAGAAGATGAGATGGACAGAACATATATAGAGGCAGATGAAGGCAAAAATCTCTCCATACGATTTTTAATTTCATTTCCTCTGTAACATGCAATCCCCTAGCATCTTCACAGAAAATTAAGTATGGACTATGAGGTGAGGAAAATGAAGGAAAAATTGGTTGAATTAATGGGCTTAGTGCTTTGTGATCAGTGACATAAACAGTTCAGCTAGAGGCCAGTGACTAGTGCTGTATCCCAGAAATCAATCCAGCAGCTAGTATTTCATGTCTTCATTAATGACCTGCATGATAGGACAGAACATACTCTCAGCAAGACTACAGATAACAAAAAAATGGGAGGAATCGCTGATACACCTCATGGTTGTGCTGCCATCCACAAGGACATTGACAGGCTAGAGAAATGAGTGACAGGAATCTCATGAAGTTCAAGGAAAGGAAGTGTCAGGTCTTGCCCTTGGGGAGCAAAAATCCCATGCAGTAGGCCAGGCCAGGGCCAGTCTGTTGAAAAATAGTCTGGCAAAAAACGTCCTGGAGGTCTTGGAAAGCACCAAGTTGACCATCAGTCAGCAACATGCACTTGCAGCAAAGAAAGCCAACAGCATCCTGGAGTGCATTGGGAAAAGCATTGCCAGCACATTAAGTGAGGTGATCCTTTCCCTCTATTTTGCTCTGATGAGATGTGTCTGGAGTGCTGGGTCCAGATCTGGGCTCCCCAGTGCAAGTAGGCATGCTGCAGAGTGTCCAGCAAAATGCCACAAAGGTGATTAAGGGGTTGGAACATCTGACATAGGAGAGAGGCTGAGAGAGTTGGAACTGTTCAGCCCAGAGGAGAGAAGTCTCTGAGAGATCTTTGTGTATAAGTACCTGATTGGGAGGACTAAAGAAATGAAAACAGACTTTTTGTAGTGTTGCATAGTGACAGGGAGAGGGTCAATGGGCACAAACTGAAGTAAAGGAAATTCCATTTAAACATAAACAAGCCTGCTTTATTTTCAACAGAAAGGATGGTCACTTGCCCAGAAAAAGTTGTGGAGTCTCCATCTGTGAGGATATTCAAAACCAGACAAAGTCCTGCACAACCTGCTTTTGCTGACAACCATCAGGTGTAACAACCAGTTCTCCCAGTTTTGTGACATCTGTGACTTTGATGAAGGCAGGGGCTTGGTCTAGGCTATCTCTGAAGGTCCTTTCTCACCTCAGCCATTCTGTGATTCTATGCCAGAACTCTCCACTGACATTGCCCAGCCACTAATTTCCTAACTGTAGTTAGGAGATAAGTGAGAAACTATGGCAGACAGTTTTTGAGAAGACAAGAAAATCTCATCATTCACAGAAATAATTTGCTCTTCCTCTTCTTTTATAAGGTACCAATTCCCTCTCTTACCCTGCATGTATTAACATGTGCACACTCCTTCCCTCTTCCTCTGACATGGAGAAATACACAGTGGAAGAGGGGTGTGTGTGTGTATGTGTGTGTGTGTGTGCATGTGTGTGTTTTCAGTGTGGTCTATGTATATGTCCAGGTCTTGGGTTTCAGCTTTTTTTTCAACTGAAAGTAAAGTAAACCAAGAGGGTGGTGGTTTTTTTCTCTCTCATCTCCAATTCAATGGCACTCTACACTGTTGGCAGTTTAATCTGACAGTGGAGCAGACAATAGTTGTAAGGAGAAATGGAATTACATTTTGCTCCCCTTTAGTTTAGGCAAATTTTCAAAATTAGGCGTTAAAATGCAAAAACACTGTAAGAATGAATTAAAATGCAGAAATTGCCACTCACAGGAAGCCTGCACGACTCTAATTCTAAACATCATTAGAAAAAAAAATAACATTCTGTGTCTAACGATCTTTTTTTCTAAGAGGGGGGTGGAATGGTTAATTTGAATTACAAAAAAGCCTTGATAACCCCCCACACATCAATTTACCTGTGAACAAAAAGATTCACACAGAGAAAATGGGACTTGGGACTATTTGATAAATTACTGCAGACTGCTTGAATATTCCATTAGCAAAATAATAGCTCGTTATGGAACCCAGAAGAATGTGGTATAATTATGATAGTACCATCCCCCACACACACTATGGGGTAAGAGGAATGCAAATGTTAGAAATGATAGCTACTTAACCACAGTTTGGAGATAGGCCTGAAAACAAATGGAAGGGTTACATGATCTCAGGCATTCATAAGGATTTCTCCAATGTCAATGCCTTAAATTGCTGAATACATTCCAGCTAGCTGAAGGTCATATTATTAATAGTCATCTTTATTGTGGTAGAGTACAAGAGCCAGTGAAGAAGGAGGAGGCCCTTTTGCAGATGAGATGTAAACAAAGAGCAATTGAGAGCCTCTGCCCCAAAGTTCTTACAAAGTGGAGCTAAACAAACGAGGCAAAACAAAGGGCTGCTGCAGTGACACAAAATAGCATTTTAGTTTCACATCTGGTTTTATTTGTTCGGGTTTGGGGGGTCACTTTGGAAGTAAATGGAATGGGAGACCAACCAGAGTGAGACACCACAGAGGGGAGTAGGGTAAGGGGATAATCTGTGACAAATAAAAATCGTTGCAGGTTTAGAAACTTCTCTGAATCTTAATTGCTTCTGCACTTGTGGCAATGGCCAGGGCTCCTGACATATGTATATAAACATGGTGCACTGCTATTGCCCCATGCCCAGCATGCAGGATGCTTGGCATATGGTGCAAATAATGAAAGGGGGTCTCTGTCTAATTACTCAGAGTTTGACCTTGCTGCTTTCAGCTTCGTAGTTTGAGCTCCTCCAGCCGGCAAGCCCCATGCAGTGCCCTCACCCCTGTGCTCTGTTGTGATGCAGATGTAACCCGTCCTTTGTGGACATTTATATGTGTATGTGAATGCAAATTGGAAGAAATAAAAGATCTGGTTTTCAAGATCAGGAGCCTCTGAATTCAAAGATAAAATTACAAAAATTGGCCAAACTGAGCTCACATTGACTCCATCTGCACAGGAACAGCTTTCAGTGATTATGTAGGGCCTATGTCCTGGCACAGGATAAAATCTGCATTCAGCTTTTGCTTCTTATTTATTTCTGCTATTAACAGTCAAAGTCAACATAGTCTATTCTCTCTTTCTGCACAGTAAGTAGCTGTTTGATCATCATTGTGTTTTCTTGGAGGTAGAAAACACATAAAAATAAGCCTTATAACATTTTCTGAAAGATCCTTAAACAGAATCTAAAAAGATACTGAAGAACATGCATTCAATTGATCTGCAATGATGGTTTTTTGAAAGCACTTTCAGCTAGCTAGGTAGCTATCCATCTTAGTCCTAGATTTTAAGGGTAGGAGGGAGAAGGGAGGAATCTGTTTGCAAGCACTTTAACTCACAGCCTGTGTGTTAAGGCTCAGGCTGCTTTATATTTCACAGCAATCCCACATCAGCCTTCTAGCTTTAGATACTGGTCCAATGCAAACATTGGGATGGCCACCATCTGATGGCTGGCTCAAGATTCAGTTGAGTAGAGAGCTTTATGATTCGTGTCTTAGGCAGTTTTAAAGCATGAATCTTGGCAGTATCATGACCAGTCACTAATGGAACAGCATCACAGATCCCGTGGTGAATTACTGATTCTGTCCATGAGAGTAGGTACAGCCATATAAACTGCAACATGGTGAAGAATTGAGTGCTCTTTATCTGCTAAAGGATTGTGCAGTTCATTGCATCCTTTTCTACAGGCTTTCAAGAAGATAGAAGAATTAGAAAAATCATATGAGAATATTTTGTTGACTCTAAGGTTTCCATGACTTGCGGAGCTCTTTGTAACCCTCCCAGTCACTGTTTTATAAAAAAACTTCCAAGAGACATTTCCAAAAGAAGTGTCAACATTTATAAATAACATACAGTCTAGGACACACTGTGTGTTTTTGAGAGTGTGTTAAAGAATAAATAGAAATGTCCAATGTGATGTGTTCATAAATATGTAACAAATGCCCTTCTCTTGCTCTCTGGGAAAAAAATAGTCATATTTCTTTGAGTCTGAAAGAACTTAGTTTCATCTGTTAGGTGCCAGAATGTTAAATGTGACATTCAATAAACCACCTAGGAAAAGCTAAACACTGCTAATCAAGTCATTTAATCTTTTGGAGTTAAGAGCTGCAGTAGGAGAATAAAAGGTATAATTAATAACTCCAGCTGGGAAAGTAAGGCAGAGTTAAAACAGGAGCTAAGGCAAACATCTGGTCTTTGTTTCATGAAATATTTACCATGAAATCAAAACTTTTTCCACTCTTGTGAAATGTGCAAAATTTCCTGAGATGTAAGCTTCAATACTGGAAAAAGTTTGCACCTGCAAATAAAAATGAGTTTTTCACATGCACCTGAAATTGCACGTGAAAATAAATACATGGATATGTGTGTGTGCCTGCCTTTGAGTTTGTTCTAATGCAAATTCACAAATGAAATAAAATTTTTGAATTCTTGCAAGGGTATCACCTCTTTTCCATTGACAGTGCATCTGCCCTCACAGAAAAATCAATGTTTAATGTGCAACAAAACATTTATCAACCTTGTTTATCTGCCTTGTGCTTAGCTGCTTTTCTTGCCAGATGTTAGTATGGTGGCATCTGAGTGCTTTCGTCTGTGTTGGGTATGTCTGTTCACAGAACTTATAAAATAGGAATATGCTGACTCTTTTTTGGAGATGGGGACCTGCAGTAGGGCTAAAATAAAATATCTTGTCAAAGGTCATAAATGAAATCTTAGTTGAGAGAAGGATGAAACAGGCTCTAGGATTCTGACACAGATTTATGATTCATTAAAGCCTTAATGAAAGACTATAAGGTGAGTTACACAGTCTTACGTCTGGAACACACTGAGCTGATAGTGGTACAGTTGCCAGTGGTAACTGGCAATAGCTG
Source organism: Acanthisitta chloris (assembly GCF_000695815.1). Lineage (NCBI taxonomy): Eukaryota > Metazoa > Chordata > Aves > Passeriformes > Acanthisittidae > Acanthisitta > Acanthisitta chloris. Next base: position 14,849 of record NW_008671075.1, read on the forward strand.
GTTGAGCACTCACGGTGATGTGAGCTCCCATTCAAGCAATCTATGCACTGGATCATCCTTCCCTCTCACTGCTATTATCTTACAAAATCTTACTCATTAAATAGCTCAGTGGTGTAAAGTCTTACCCATCAGCACAGTATTTCTAGCATTTGTAGCTCTCACCATTAAAATTTCTGCTGGTAGTATAGAGTGCCAGAATTCAATGTCCACCCTAGCTTACAAGCGCAGGCCTTCTCATGAAATTCTGTGGTCAACAAAGCCCTGCAATTTATGCAAATGCTGAACATGCTTTTCTTACTCTCTCAGTTTGTTGAGAAAGCTGTCTATATGTTTGTCACACTTGCACAGCAGGGAATGATACTTTGACACTCCCTGTATGGGCTCTGCATATTCTCATGTGAAGAAGAAATGTGGCATTTCTACTGTAGTCTGGGCTTTGCCTGTCTGGGGAACTGTGCAGTGTGACAGCAAAAGCAACATGCATGACAGTGGCTGTGGAAAGATGAAAGTCCAAGGGCATCTGTATTCTTGCATTCAAATGTACATCTGAGGGACTGTCCAGAATTGGTTTTTTGAATTGCATCTCTTGCCAGAAGGTGGAATCTAGAGTCTGGAAAAATTAATTAAAAATACTTCTGTATTTTAATAGGGAAAATGGGAATATACTTCTGTGATGTGTCAAGAATTCAATGATTTCAGAATCCTAAAAATGGCCATGGTTTGTGTTCCCATCCTAGAAACCGAACTGCAAGCAAGAAGGTGGAATGAACATCCAGAGTGAAAAAGCACTGTGGACACCACGAAGACTTGGGTGGAGTAATCTCTTGAAAGACTCTTTATTAAGTTCTTGAAAGGATACAAAAGTCAGAAACATAGCAGCAACAGTGTGATTAGCAGGATTAGGGCAGAGATTGTCCCCCTATACTCAAGTAGCACTGGTGAGGCTGCACCTTGAACCCTGGGCTCAATTTTGGGTGCCTCACTACAAAAATGACACTGAGGTGCTGGAGCATGTCCAGAGAAGGGCAGCTGAGCTGGTGAAGGGGCTGTAGCACAAGTCTGATGAGGAATGGCTGAGGAAGCTGCAGTTGTTCAGCTTGGAGAAAAGGAGACTCAGGGTGGACCTTGTTGCTCTATACAATTGTCTGAAAGGAGGTTGTAGACAGGTGGGGATCAGTCTCTTCTCTCAGGTGACAAGTGACAGGACAAGAGGAAATGGCCCAAAGCTGTTCCTGGGGAGGTTTAGGTTAAATCTTAGGAAAAAATTCTTCACTGAAAGGATTATCAAGCACTGGATCAGGCTGCCCAGGGTAGCAGTTGAGTCACCATCCCTGAGGCATTTTAAAAGATGTTGAACTCAGGTACACAGTTTAATGGTAGACATGGCAGTGCTGGGTGAATGGCTGGACCTGATGATCTTAAAGGTCTTTTACAACCTAAATGACTCTATGATTCTATAAAAAGCATGATGGATTGATCAGGGGGATAAGGAAAACTCAGTAGTAGCTAGGTTTTTCAATTTACTTTGTTTCTTAAGTTTAATACTGTAACAGGATAAAAACAAAAGTATCAGCAAATTTTTTTCTTACATTATAAATTCTTAAATCAATTAAGTTTGAGTTTCATGGCACATTAAATTTTTTTACAAGCATTCTTAGGACATCAAAATATTAGTTTTCTGTTGGTTTTGTTTGTTTTAATGTAGACCAATACAAATAAATTTCAAGAGAGAAGAAAGAAACTTGTCATTCTGAATCGGTTAGATTGGAACATATTGACCTTATCAGAAATTTCAAAAACATGATTTTCCTTTTGAAAGAATCTTTCTCAAAGACAAAATATGTCTTTTTAGGCGATTCTATTATCCTGTGATAGAAAGACATTTTGCTGACTTTTTTCTAACCAGCTTTATTTTCTGTTTCAGAGCAAAATAACTCAGTAAAAATCTCACTGTTTAATAAGGAAGTTTGCAAAGTAATGAAATTGGCTACCTTTGGATTAACAGAATCACTTCTGCTTGAGTAGCCTTTATGGGCCTATGTATTTACTCTCTTTGTACTCCCACCTCCTCCATGACCTAAAGCACACAGATGATGGAAACTTCAAGACAGAAGCAAGGACACAAGTCTTGCCAACAGAGGCTGAGTCCATACCTTGGTCCTTTCCCCTTTGGTCACACAGACAAGGAGTAGTGCACTCAGAATTCAAAGGGATACTCACTGTCTTTGAAGGATGTGATCTCTAAACAGCTTTACAGGGAGACACATGCCTGCCACAAAGTTTTCCATTCTGAGCCCAGACCAGTCCAGTCTTGGAAATGTCTTGATGCATTCTTCACAGACAGTAAGGCAGAGAAGAAGGCTGACTGGCTGTCCCATCATGTCTGCTGTCTTGGGAGGTGGGGAAGTAATTGTGCAAGGGATGAGAGTTGGGTTTCTGTGGAAGATGGCAGTTATTAGGTACTGGATGGATAACTATGATCTCATGCCACTGTCATGTCCAGAGTCAACTACCATAGACAAACAGATTAAGTGAAGTTCTGCAGGGTTATAGGGTGAGATGAGTACGAAATTCCTCCACAAAATATGATACAGGCTTCCATATATCCATGACCCTTCTAGTCCTTCTCCTTCTTTCCTCAGTCACATGGAATCCAAATGCAGCTTCACAGCCATGGTTTTCCCATTATACCTCCCAAGATCTTCCATTTTCCACACAAGTACAGGATCTGATGGTGTCCTAGAAGTATTTTGTCCTCTTTTAGGACCATATAGTTCAATTTTCCTTACACTGCTGAGCAGACTTAAGTTGGCTCTGCACCTTTTTTTGCAGTCATCCTTGTGCTGCTTAAGAGTCTTGTTATATCATACCAATACTCAAATTTTCTAGAACAGTCCAAACATAATTTCTGCAGATATTCATGATCTGTGTGTGTGGGGGGGAAGGTCTATCTTCCCTATTTTTTCAGATAGTAAGTTCTCAGTGGCAGTTATCAACCAGAAAACTGGTATTACTAGAGAATTCAGGAATGACAATGATTGACAAAGAGTTTAGTTTACAATAAAAATTCAGGAGAGCAAGTCAGACAGAAGGTGATTCATAATCAAGTCACTGATCATTAATTGTACATCCTCCAGTGTTACAGGAGAAGAAAGACAGAGTGTACCTGGTCCCTGAAAGTCTTTAGTTTTTATAAGCTTTGGAGAGGACCCAAATATTTAGCCTCAGCTGGATTTTTCTGTGATTCTTTTACATTACTAAGTTATTCCTACTCTTGATGAAATGGGATGCTTTACTTTGTTTGTCAGGACTCCCAGCAAACATCCAGAAAACATGGACAGCCTCTGTTGTCATACTTATGTTTGTTAGTCATATTTAAAATTGATGGGAAGATCCATATGATGGTATATAGGAAAATAAACAGTTTCAGCTTTACAGAACTATTTGGGATAAAATAAGAGCAGACTTGAGTAAATCGGTGAAGCCTGCCCCTCCCTTGACTTGCAAACATGGGGTTTGTCCATCTGAGCAGGACTGTGTACTTCCAGGATTTGCTTGGATTGGGATGGGAGGGCTGAAATACTGCAGGGAAGGTAAACTTCTCTATATATCAACACAGCCAGAACATTCTTCTTCTTTTTATTCCTTCTAGTCAAGTCAAAATTATTCCTCTTCTTCTCTGAGGGGTATGTACATGAACATTTTTGTTTGCCTGAAGTGTACCTTCTAGAAGCTAATCTCCAGAATGTACCCTGTACATCTTGTGCTGCGCTTTCCACTGTACAGAGATTTCAGGAACCATAACTAGGTTCCTTTCAAACGAAATCTAAAAATATATTAGATGAACACATACAACATCCTTCAATCACTAATGGTAGTTCAATCAACAATATGAGTAAGTACTCAAGAAAAAACTCCTTGAAATATGTATACAGTGGTTTCTCAGCACTGACCATTTCTGTGATTTCCTGTTGGTCTGCACTACACACTAATATAGACATAGCTTGTAGACATGAATGAGAAACAAGTACCCTACAAGCACTGAGAATATCAAGATTACCATTTTCATTAGCAGATTTGGGAAACTTCTAATTTCCCCCATGATTGCTGGAAAATTTAATAATTTTCAGTTATGAGACTCATGGGACATCAGCTTCATTCAACAGCTGCAGGTTCCAGGGAGTTATAATTTATGGAAGATTGTATTAGTTTTGATACCTTTCAGATAGAAACTAGATAATGAAAAAAGATGCCTTCTTTTTCCCCTGTGTACTAGCCATACTGCTTTTTGGCCAAGCTATCTGTTTTCCAGTTTAGGACCTGCAACTGAGGTAGACTCATATTTTCCCCTCTCATAAGTAAAGAGCTCCCATACATTGTGAACTACATAGTATGGAAATGTTTGGTTCTTTTTGCCTTGGCATACAAGAGCTTTCATAATTTTCTAACATGCATTAAATTGGGAAGCTTTAAAGGGAAAGGAAAGAGCATTTTGCTTTGAATCCTGATAGAATCTGCAACACTGGTGGAGCTGAAGGGTTTTTGTCATCAGTACAGAAGTTTTTTCATGCTTTATGTTCAAAAAACAGATCAAAATCTCCTGTGTTTTCCCGTAAGAATTCTTGAGTGTGACATGTTGAGCAAGTCTTGCAAGGGGAAGCTCTCTCTTTATTCTCAGGATATATCAGTTTAATGTAGCTAGGGTATAGCCCTTTAGGATGGGAGGTTTTCTCTTCTCTGTGTCCATTAAATCCTTAGCTTCTTTGTTGCTGGCACAACTATTGATTAGTTTTAATCATGACGATAGTGGTCCCAATGCCTTGTTGAGTGGGTCACTGATCCTTTCTCTAAGATTACAAAAGATCCAGAGGTCTGAAAGCTTTTGTTCTTAACAATTGAAGGTCACCAATGGAACTCTTATATTGACAGAGGGAGCCCTATTTCTTACACGTCTTTTCCTGTTCTATTCCTTGAATCTTCACTCAATAGTGGGGAGGTAGTTAAATATTGGGACGTAAAAAACCTCAAAACTCCAACATCATGTCTGATACTTAGAGACCTCTGTCGGAAAGCAATTCAAAGATGAATACTTAGAATGCCCCTGTCTTCTCTATCTTGTCTCTCAAGACTTGTGAGGATGGTGCTATGCACAAAATTTTTAGTGACCCTTGGCTTCTCTGGGATGTCAGTGCTCCATGTATTCTCAAGGGAAGAGAAATACCCCACAAATCTGGCTGACTGCTGGTTCCTTAGAACTGCGTTTACTTTGTGCTTTTTCTGGAGCATGTGCCAATAGTCCTGGCTCAGAACAAATACCACTAGCAGTGACCTTGCGCTTTCATTCCTGGTTATAACTATCAGAGCTTCTTGAGTTTCAGGTCAAAGTCCATGCAGAAAGAAATTTTGTGGTTTTCTGGGGAGAGATGGGGAGAGACTTTCTGAAGTGCTTAGGTCCTGACAGAGCTATGCAAGAAGAAATGGAATGGACTGAACTGCTGCTAGGCTGCAAGAGATCTCTCATAGTTGTCTCCCTTCTCATCTATCTTCGACACAAGGTGAGTGAGTTGAACCACCTGATCCTCATACTTGCCTCGTTGTACCACAGTCTGAGATGCACTGAAGTCCTGCTGTGGAGGTTGGAAGAAACCTAGATTTCTTTAATCTCCTTGTCAGACCAAAGTAGCTCTCATAAAACAACATGCAATGTAGTCCTCTAGCTTGCCTCCAAGGCATTTGACTTCCCTTCTCATAGAAATTTGTGTTCTGCATCAGGCATAGTTTTGAGAATACCCTGAGTCTTTTACAATGCCAGCATTTTTCTGGCAGGAACTTTTCCTCACAAACATATATCTCCCCTAAAAAAAATGGTATGACATTCATTCTGTGACGAGTTGTTCTTCTCATAATGACTGTTCATTTGTGTAATGTACAAAGTGCCTTTCTCATCTTTACAGAACAAATTCAAATTAGATGGCATATATGGCATACAAGTTTTCCAGAATATTTACACAACGTTTGGAGTTTTATGTCATCCAGAAAATAATATAAGTTGCAATTACTTTTAGGGAGGAAAACTCATAGAAAATATTGTTCATTGTCAGTATCACTCACTGCTGGTAGAGGTAAAAATGGAATCAGCCTAAAGGAGAGACAATAACTGTGTGCCAAATCCTTTGCCAATGGAGATAAGGCCCAGCTCAAAGCTCACTGCAGCTTAAATGGTCTTTAGCTGCCGTTTTGTGTCTTGTGCCCTTTTAGGTAGTACCTACCTGCTCCTTGCTATCATTTCCCTATGCTCTCACACCCAGTGAGTAAAGAATGAGGTGGCAAAATAAAAGGGATTTCTTAGCAGAATTTCCCCTCTCCAGTTCACTGTGTAGTTATGTAGTTGTGCTGGCACATGTGTGAAGAAGTGAAAGGGCATCAGTAGCAGAAGAGAGTAGGTCAGAGACTGCTTCAGCTCGAAACAGATCTGTGTGGCTATGGCTTTATCAGCTTCAGCAGTCTTTGAATTTCCCTTTTTGTGGTTTCTCTCATGGCAGTTGTTACATATATATATATTGATTCACTGATATTATAATTTGTTTTATTTTGATTATTTGTAATTAGTGTGTCTCCTAATGAGAATTTAGGGGAATATTTAATTCTTTGACTACTGTTTAGGGTGCTCAGAGAGTGTAGATTGTAATTTGCTATGGCTATTTGTTAGAGTAATATTTTAAGCTGTTTGGATTTGCTTGGACGACCCATTTGTTTAGTGAGGTTTTTTAATTATTTAGGTACCCAAAGCTGTGATTTTCAGTGTGGGTCCTTCATTGGCATTAATCTCGATATTGTATCCAGGAGGCATATGGGAGCTTCAGAAGACTTTTTGCTACCTAATGTCCATTTTCCTTTGTACTCATATTGTATATAAGATAAAGAACAGCAACATCTGCTGTATGTTTTCCAGGAATAGATTCTACATTTGAAACTTCTGACCTGATAAAGACTATCGAGCAGCAGATGTTTCTGAAGACTTTAATCCTTCACTTTAAAAGTTCACAGAGGTCCTTTGGTCTAAATTTTCAAGGTTTCATTTAATTCTTTGTTGTTTATTTTTATTGGATGACAGTTCATTAAGGAGCAGAAACAAAACTACAGATTTTCAAAAAACTGAGGCCATTAATTCCCAGTTATTATTACATTTAAAACTGAGCCCAATATTAAAAGGAAATGAACAATATGTGAAAGCTGACAACCCTTAGATGCTAGCTAGCACACTCTGTTATAAAACAAATAAAAAAAATGAGGAATTGATTTTGTTATGGATCATGTATTGTCTGACTGAGGTGTGCATTGAGGCAGAAGTTTGAAGAGGATGAACAAAAGGGAATTGGAGAGTTACTTTTAATCTCATCTCAGTTTTTCATGAGAGCAGTTCCTTTGACTGACATGTACTTGTATTATGCCACTGTGGATAGGTGCTGCCTGCCTGCCCAAAGCAACCTTAAAAGAATGTGCTCATAACTGAGAATCAGAGTTGGGCCTAAGACAAAATATCAAGGTGTCCCTGAAAATGTAGGAGGCTTAAATCCCAAATCTGGCCTATTTCTCTGTAATTACTTCAGTCCAACCCTCTGATCTGAACACTGCTGAACTTTGGGAATGTTTGGATGTGGTTCCAAAGTCTGTAGTTTGAATCCAGCTATATCTAGGAGGACAGATTTGTAAAACAGATGTTTTCCCATTTGGATGTACATTAGAAAAACAAAAGGGTTTGTCCTGCAAAACATGTCTGAAACATTCCCTAATGCATTCAATGAACAGAAGAGGAAAGTTTATTCTCCGGGCAGTAAGTTAATGTCTCACTTAGAGCCAGTTTGAAATGCCTCCAGTATGGCTGGCATCTGTCACCATGTTAAAACTAAAACAGTGTCTTTGAGGAGCATTGTAGAAATACATTATGTCCCATTTGACTTGAGGGAATGGTTAGGATAAAATGAAGCATTGAGTGGTTATTCTCTCATCCAGAGGTGAAATCCAAGCCATACTGAAATTTGTAGAAAAATCCCATTCATTTCAATAGGGTAGGATTTCATGCCAAGCCTTCAACATTGCAACAGTACATACCTATTTCATTTTACAGAAGATCTGAACAATCTGCATGCATACAAACTGGACAGTGTTTCTTAAAGAGCACAACTCTATGCACCTGTTATAGCCAAAAAACTGTATGGTACAAAAGGTTTACTCAGAACTAAGAGAAGGAGTCAGCACATGCCAACAATTGTGGTCTTTATTGATGGAAATGCACAGCTACATTGAGTTTCTGATAGTTGTTTAAATGTCAAAGAACAAATTTATATTGCCAGGATAGGTGTCTGAATGTGTGTTTTAGCTTCTATTTTTTGTCCTTCTTAGTGGCCTAGAACCAAGCAATTACGTATCTAAATTTGATCCTTCATTTACTTTGGCAATGGATCTTCATCTGTCATCATTTTAATCCATCTACTGAGGGAAACTATAGAGACTGCCATACCTGAGAAAGAAAGAATGCTATCTCGAATTTCTCTGTGCTTGAAGTATTTCAACAGATGCCATTTGTTGTCATGCCTTAGAACAGCCTCTTTATCTGAACTCTGAATACTGCTGTTTGTCTCATAAATATTTTCTAGTATTTAACCACTGCGTATTTGACTTTTTGAATGACAGACTGTAATTCCTCTTGAGCCATGGTAGCCTATCAAGTTGACATTTATTTCAGTTTTACACTGTATTTCTTTTATCATTCCTTTCAGGATTTGTGGCTTTACAGTCTGATATATTCAGTGCATTAAAGAACACAATTATTTTGCAGTTAGATGATAATAATTCAAAAATTCTTCAAATTACAGTAACAGATGCTCTGAATCATGTTATCACCAAAGGACTTCTCTCTACTGGACATGAGAAAAGAAACAGAAGCAAGTGCACAATGAGGGACAGTCCCCCCATAAACCCTCTAGCAGCCAATACAAGATGGGTGAGGAAAGCCAAAGAGATGAAAGTGTGAAAAGGACCTATTGTTAACCCAGGGCTTTACCATAAAATCAGGGCTAGATTCCAAACCATTGTTTTGACTGCCTTTCCCCTATCTGTTGAACAAGAACTTAGTTGTGACAGGTGAATTCTTTTCCAGTTCTATCCAAGTCGACAACATCTCTTCTTATACCTTCTAGAGGCGGGAAATGGGAGCTGCTTGGAGGTGAAAACATGTGGATGAGATGAGACCTTAAGATGAGACTCTGACCTTGAGAAAGGTCAGAGTCTTCCTAACAAGAACTTGAAGTCCTGTCCATATGCTGAGTCCTACTGGGTGTATTCCCTTTTCAACTATGGTGTAGAGCATGGAGAACCTGTCAGTCATGGAGCAACCCTGAACATCCTGGTATTCAATTTTGTAATCATAGTTCATACATACCATGCTAAAAAAAGTTTAACATAGTCTCTGGTGTTTCCATTCAAATGAGCAAGGGAAAAAAAAGGGGTTATCTTGGCAGTCTTAACTTTTACATTAACATGTAATATTGGGTATATACACAGGCAGCTGCCTGAATACTATTTAAGCTGGGTGCTGAACTAGGTGTATGCAATGACAGGCAGTAGTTAAGCTGCTCTTATCTTTTTTTCTTCATGTCATTTATAATGATACTCTAATTCTTTTCAAACAATGTTCCTTTGGCTATGTTTTGATAGCATGGTTATTATTCCAGTGGTCTATGCTATCTCATGACAGTGTTATTTCTGCTAGAGAATTTTCCATTGAATTTTGGGTTTGAGTATCTTTACAAAATTTTGGGGGTTTTCCTTCATATTTTATAATAATCATTATTTCTCTAAACCACATGGCTGTCCTTAAGCACAGTGGTGTAAATTCATGTAGATTTTTGGGAGTTCATGAGAATGTTTGCAGCTTATACCAGCTGCTTTTCCATTTCTTGAAATATGACATGATAGTTTATTATTTTAGTTACAAACTATGAGTTTTACTATTTTAGCAGAAATGAAGGAACTTTTCAGAATGTTCTACAAGGTAATAACGGATCTGAATTTTAAAGCACTGTTTTTTTATCTACAGTAACATATATCAAAGCTGGGAATTCTTGACTTATTAAAAAATTTTACTGCATTCTTGTCAAATTCATATAGCAGGCAAATTCATTGGAAATTGTGGATGACTAAAGGTGCCTTGTTAGTCCTGCTATATCTGAAGACTGTAGTACAGAAATAAAGAATTAGATGTTGATAATGTTTCTTATGCAGTATTTTCCTTTTCAACTTTCAGTGGGAGAACACCTGAAGACAATATGAAGAGTAAGAAAATTAAACTCTATTTCAAAAACAGTAACTAAGCTGCTTTTTCTTTTTTATTAAAAGCCCCCAGACTTGATCTTTGAACTTTATACTTTACTAAATGCCATTGTTAAAACCACACAGGTAATGTAGCAAGAAAATTATTACTTTTCCAGTGTCTGCCCTGCAGACAATTAATGCTCAAACCAAATTATTTTTAAAAGTTAAAAAGTCCTTAGATGACAGTGACAATAGTAGACTGGCTTCATCCAAAAAGCCTGATATGAGGGAAATGAGGCAAATCTATGGTTTGGAGGAGTCACTTAAATTGTGAAGATTCGTCCAAATTTGTTGAGGTGTTCAGCCTAAAGAATTGCAATTTCAACAAGTTTTGTAGAAAATTAATGATCTTTAGGTGCTTTATTGTCTGCAATTGTTAAGGCTATAGGGGGAGGGAACAAAGAATGGAGCAGGATGGGACAGAGTCTGGACTAAGGCCTGTATGGAAGACTGTGGTTAGTAGAGATGTTAGGGAGAGAGAACTGTGGAAAGCCATGGGAAGGAACAGCAGGAAGCTTTTGAACTGTACTTCCATGGATTTGGAAGACCACGTAAAGTTCATGAATTGCAACATTACTTCAAGCTGTGAAGCAAGTAGTTGGGAAATACAATGTCAGGCTTTGTCCTCATCCACTGCTAAGGGTAGATCAGTGAAGATAACAGCCTCCTGCTTCCCACTGCTATTGACTACTCTGTCTAGTGGAAGAAAATGTGACAGAGGCAAAGACGGTGGCCCCCGTTATTGTTCCACCTGATGCAGTTTTATGCATTAAATTTTAATACAATGTTCTTGCTTTTCGTTATTTTTTTATGTTTAAGTTAGGTTACATGATCATGTGGTCAGGAGCCTGGGATATCAGCCCTCAAGTTGTCAATGCAGTTTGAATTTGAGTCCTTTTACATGTTCGTGTTGCTTATGCATATGATTATAGTTTTCTTATATCGCTTCTGTGTCATTCAACAGGATTAAGTAAACTACTCAAGGAACAAGTCAACATTGATAAGTAAATAGGGATTTTACCGGAATATTTGTGCCTGTCTGATAGCAGGATTTGGACAGTGTGTAATGGGTGAGGTAAGACAACAGGAAGAGATTGCAAGACTTGCTGGCAATGGCATCATAATCCTTGCCATCAAATTGCAATTCTACCCTTTGCAACAACATACAATTTCCACATGATTCTGGGGAACCCACGGATATAGACACACAATTGGGCAGCTCTTCATCCGTGTCCCATATTCTGTAGTGTCATTTTCTGGTACCCAGTGACAACTTTGCAAGGTATTAAATACTTACAGTTGAATCTTAACTTTTCTGAAGCTATTTATGCATGGAGTGATACAACAAGCAAAGGAACCTGAAAAATTTGATCTTAGGTTTTTCAACTGAGAATTGATGAATTCATCTGAACTCCTGTATATGCCTTAGCTTTACATTTATTAAATGGGGAAAATCCCATGCTTTCCTTTGATAAAGAAGTTTGATAGACCAAACCATTAATACTTGGGAATAACAAAAATATTAAAATGCTGGGCATCAATGAAGAACAAGACTTATGTGCTGTCTCTGCTCTGGGGTTAGTCTATGAGGCACTATGGAAAGAATATTGATTCTCATTCTGGAGGCATTTTCTTTCCTGTAGTCTGGGTAAGGCAGGGAGGATGAAGAAAATAAGACATGACTAAGTAACTAAGTACCCACAACTGGGCTCAGATAAATAACCACAGACTTGACTTTGTGGTCAAAATTTTCTAATGCACTTGATATTTTGGAACAGTAAAGGCCTTGACAATTTCTTCTGAGATGCCTATAACCTGTGTAATATGTTTTACTCATGCCTGTAAGATGGTTTTAACAGCTATTAGTCAAAGATTAACATTTAATAAGCCCTCTGTAACTAGGTTACAGAGGTGCGTGAGAATACCTCTTGAATTTTGTTCGACCAAACCTCACATTCCAAGGGATTTCTCAGGCCAAATAACAGTATTTAACAGCTTCTGGTCTCAAAACACAGGCAATGTTGCATACATGATAAGAATTACAGTGTGCTGAAGGCAGCTTTGGGATTATTCATCCAAATGGTCAAAAGTCACTTCCAAGTCTCTTTGCTCATTTCCAGGTTCAGAAAAGTTCATCCCATGGGAATTAATTTCCTGACCTTTTCTTTTTTTATTGTGAAAGCTAGCACACCCACTCAAAGCCACATCCAGCCAATCGACAGTGAGGTAGAACCTCCTGAAATAATCCATACAATCTTAAAATAGTAGTCTTTATTTATACAGAGAGCAGAAATGACATATGTTTTTTCCTTTCCTTTCTTTTCTCAAGATAAACTGAATGTCTTCTGTGAGTTTCACACTTCAGATACTTTCAGAATCTCAGTCTGAATCTCTTGACCCATGCATGTGAAACCCACTCTAGCTGGGCTTTCCAAGCCAGCACTTCATTAATTACTATTTTAGGGAGATGAGGTTTCTCAAAACTGCAAGAAACACTATCCAAATAAAACCAGCGATCAGTTTCAATGTTAAGATTCATTGTAAAAGCATGCAATAGTTGTTACTACTGCACTCTGCCAGGATAAAAATGTTCCTTTAAGTCAGTGCTTTGTAAGTTATGTCTCAGCCTCCATAATGTTAGTGAGATATTAATATATGCATGAAGAGCAGCAGTCAATGTAATTAAAGTGGCAAAGTGATAAATGCATAGCCATTTTGCCTGGTAATATTGTGTATTTAACAGGTTTATTTGTTCAACAGTTCTTACTTTAATTATATTTTGCCATTTGGGAATTTCAGGCATATAACAATCATAGCTCTTCTATGAATATTATTCTTAAAATAAGTAATCATGCATTATTAAAAATGCACGTGTGTTTGCTCACTTATTTATTTATGGTGAATTTTCCCCCTTTTTTAAAAACACTGAATTTTTAATTTTTCTAATAAACTTGGAAAGAAAAAACAACAACTCACCTGTTGTAAGAAAGGATATAAAGCAGATTTCTTGCTGTGGATGAGCTCTAATTAGGACTTATGCCATATTTTATGACACAGAAGCTAGAGGCACGTATCACTTTTTGAAGCGATGGCCCCAGAACTTTCCATGGATCGTATGAATGTACAATAACAGTAAAAGAAATTAACAAAAAAATTGCAAATAACAAGTGGTTAGACATAAAGGGTTAGTGTCAAAAACAACAGCTGGGTTTATTTGCTTCGGTCTCAATTGTGACAAAATACTCTCTTGGACTATCTGCATATTCCAACAGTAAACCTACCTGGGATGCAATTCACCTAACATAAAGAGAGCTATAAGGCAGACTGCATAAACCAGAAGACACTTTTATCCCCTTGTTCTGAATACTTGGGGGTACTCTGATCCTTGAGGTACACAGAAAAATATCCTTTACAGGTAACTTTTATAGTTTTTGGAATATGTGCACTGTTGAAATGAGAGACAAAACTATATTCTCAGTGGATGTGAGTTGATATAGCTCAAGAGAACAACTAAACATATATTAGGAAGTCCTCATTTAGATTGTGACCTTTTGTGATTTTTGTTGTGAGTCTCACAGTCTGTTTTCTAAATTAGATGATGACAGTCTGTTTTCTAAATTTAGCTGATGACACCAAGTTGTGTGGGGCAGTTGACATGCTGGAGGGAAGGGATGCCATCCAGGGGGACCTTGACAGCCTTGAGAGGTGGACAATGCAAACCTCACGAAGTTCAACAAAATGAAGTGCAAGGTCCTACATCTGGGCTGTGGCAATCCCAGGCACACCTACAGGTTGGGTGGGGAAGTGACTGAGACCAGCAATGAGGAAAGAGACTTAGGAGTGTCAGTGGATGAGAAACTCCCCCTGAGCTGTCAGTGTGCACTAGCAGCCCAGAAAGCCAATCAAAACCTGGGCTGCATCAAAAGGAGTGTGGCAGCATGTCATAAGAGGTGATTCTCCCCCTCTGCTCTCATAAGGCCCCACCTGGAATACTGCATGCAGTTCTGGTGCCCTCAACATAAGAAGGACATGGAACTGTTGGAGCAAGTCCAGAGGAGGCCATGAAGTTGATAAGAGGACTGGAGCATCTCCCTGATGAAGACAGGCTGAGGAAGTTGGGGCTGTTCAGCCTGGAGAAGAGAAGGTTGCCCGAAGACCTCATAGCAACTCTTCTGTATCTGAAAGGGACCTAAAAGGGAGCTGGAATCTCTTTACAAGGAACTGCAGTGATAGGACAAGGGGTAATGGGTTCAAATAAGAAGTTTAGGTTAGCTATTAGAAAAAAGTTTTTTCGGGTGAGGGTAGTGAGACATTGGAACAGGTTGCCCAGGGAAGCAGTGGCTGCCTCAAGCCTGGCAGTGTTCAGAGCCAGGGTGGATGAGGCCTTGAGCAAACTGGTCTAGTGGGGAGGTGTCCCTGCCCATGGTAGGAGTGTTGGGACTAGATGATCTGTAAGGTCCATTCCAACTCCTAAAATTCTACAAGTCTATGATTCTCTGAAATCTCCATATCTTTGAGTCACAGGATTTCAAAGGAATTGTAGCCTTTGCTCAAGGACCTGGAAATCCATATTCTGGTCTTGATACTAAAGAAGCTTCAAAGCACATATCTTAATTATTAAAAGTAACAAGGACAAAAATAGGAATACTATTGCACACCCCCCATAAAATTATTATTTTAAAGAAAATATTTTTATTTCTAGAGCCTGACTCACTGGTTTTGAAGGGTGATGGCTGAAAGTAGAGTCACTCTTGGCTTGGGACATTTCTTTCTAGCTCAGCAGATTGAGTTTCAAAATGCTTCCTCTCTGACATCTGATGGATGGAAAGGCAGTGAGCTTCAGACTGATGGTGATGGGGGCTTGTTTGCAGGAGCTCAAAACCTTAGTGAACAGTCCACTCCAGCTCTAATTATAAAAACATTACAGTTCTAGCAGTTGCCTGGCCATGAATTATTCTGACAATGTTTAACCTGCAGATAAGAAACCACTATCAACCTGTCACATTTCCCACGCTAACGAGTTCAGCATCAGTTTAAAAGGAAGTGCAACTCATGAAGCAATGGCCCTGTGTCATAAATTATAGGTATCCGGCATACATTACAAGGACAGAAACGGTAAAATAGGACAGAGAGCAGAAGAAATGGAGAAAAACATCTCAATGGATACAAAGAAATGCTAAACTACAAGAAGACAGTCATATTATCATACTTCAGGAAGGAGAGGAACAAACTGTAGTCCGGTATCTCTTTCCTGTATCAGGGTCTTAGTCACTGAGCAGTGTGGTAAAAAAGAAAATCCCTCATCTTCGACAGTTTTGTGATTCTAACACTTAACTCCTTGAACTAAACATTTCATTTTGTATTCAAACTGGAAAAGGAAAAAACAACCCCATACAAAGCCTAAAAACTGTTCTTGTGTTTTAATGAGGAAAGCCACAGCAACACGTCTTCATTCTCTCAGAACTGGACTCTTGTTTCCTCGGGCTTTACCTCTGACTGGAACCTGAACAGAAACACTAGCTATTTACATCCATGCGCTCTGAAATATTTTGAGTCTTACTCTGGTTGCAGGCGTTTGCCACAGGGTCATTAGAGCTTGGTCTTTGTGTAAAGACTCGAAGTATGAGAAATCACAGAGTCAAGGCTTTGGGGTGCTTATCTGTTCACCACGTGTTGCCAGACTTTTGGCAGGTAACCCAGATTCTCTAGCTCTCGTAATCATTGGCATAGGCCAAAATTCCTTTAAACCAAAAAGCCAGAGGGATTGCTATGGAGATTTGGTCTTGGAAATTGTTCCTTGCGGCTTGGAGGAACAGGAGGTATATATTAGGTGCAGAGATTTAAACTCTGTCAGCAGAATCAAAAGCCTGAATATTGCTGCAGTAATCCTGCCTAAATTTGCTATGATTGCAGGAAATGTTTAGATGGCTTCATGATGTTCATTCAAAATGTTTGTTCCAGGCAGAGATTGAGGTCTGTTAGGGACAAAACATATATATTGTAAGGAAATTATTAAACATACACAATACTTTGTGTATTGGTCTTTTAGATTATTTGTAAAGAAGGAAAAACAAGTTTCTTTCCCAGTGTTTTTATTTTGCTGTCTCTAAGAAATATGTACAAAACTAAGAATAGAATTTTGGTTTGGCTGTGGCTCTAAAAAGTGTTTAAGTTCATATAAAGAGTGCAAGAAGAATTTTTTGCTAAGTTTGGAATACTTCCGATTTTTACCCAGACAATGCCATTAATTTCCTGGTTTATGATTTCATTTATGAAGGACTGGTAGAGCAGTTGCTTGACATTGGTCTCTTTTGGTACACTAAGGAATATCATATTATGAATAATTTATGTCACTCAGTTCCATAGTACTTGAACTGCAGCTGACTTTTGCCTTCAATATTCAGGCACTTTAACTACTTCCCTAGCCTTATTCCAGTTTGTCTTACTGTTCTCATTTTTGGCTTTAGTGTTTGATTCTCCTCTGGCACTTTACTGGATAGATTCAAATCTGCCGCTGGATAATCCAGTTGTCTCTGTAGAAAGGAATTAATCAGTATGCCTAAAACATTGTGAAGGCATATCAAACAAACATGAGAGTACAGTGCCTAAAATTGCCCAAAGAGGATAAGCAAAGGGCTGTGCCTGACTCCTGTTAAAAGCAGACTATCTGCAGGCAACACTGAGTAAAAATCACGCTGTTTTGCCTTTTACTGGCCTTGTCAGTTAACACAAGAAAGGTAATAGCTTCTCTTAAGGAATATATCTGCAGCAACACTCAGTACTTTCCTACTTTCTTGAGTTTCTTTTCCGTCTCAGTGACAACTTGCCTGACTCAACTGAGTTGGCAAATACATCCTTCTTCCAGGGCTGATAAAGACTCTATTCCCTCCAGCTGTCTCTGTGCTGTCCATGCTTGACAGGTACGTGAAATGTGAAACATCCACTCATACTGTGGATGCATCTATGTCAGCAAAGATATGCTTTATACTACACAGTGGAATGGCCCGCCTACTGGTGTCAAATGCTCCTCTGGTTAAAAGATCATCTGTAGCTCTAAATGCTAATCTGACTTCAGGTTTACCTGAACTCTATGGGCTTCCTAACCCTTAGGTGTGGGTTATGCCACTGTTTGACTTCTTCTTGGTGTTATCGTGGTAATATATGGACATGTGCTCTCTCCTTAAACTGTTAATGTTTCCACAAAGATTAAAGATGTCCACCTGTCTATCTACCTTCCTAGACTAATAAATGAAGTTGCTTCTGATGACTCATTCCTCTTTAGTAAGGGTTCATCTCTTGCAACATGATCCAGGGAAGAAAACAAAGGAGTAGTGTGGGATGCATAGGCTGGCCAAAGAACTCTACTAATTTATGAACCCGAGGCACAAAGTAAGTGAACTACTTATGTTAGGGGATGCTGTGGCAGCACATCTCAAACCATCATTTTGCATTTTGACCAAGACACTTCCATTTTTTCTTTTGCTTGGTCTAGTCCTTAAACTCCACAAACATTTATGTGCTTCTGTAACATCTGAAACAGAAACACTCCTAATTACATACTGTGCAATTATTAAGTTATGGAAGGAATATAGATGAGATAGATATTTAGAAATAACAGTATTCCCTCCTTTATCAATTAATGAATAAAGACTGTGTTATATATATGTCAGACAGAAAGATATGTATATATTCATACATGTATATATATGTTCAATATTATTAATTAAGGGCATTTTCTGCTGTCTGCATGACCTTTAACCTGATAGCATATATAGATCTAAAAACCATACAGTGAAGTAAAGAAAATGTACCTTCTTGAGGTTTCATTTAGAAAAAGTATGCAGGTAATATGAAAATAATTACTGGATTTTTTTCTTCTAAATCAGAAAACATGCACTCAGTATGGCTGATGATAGCTGCAGTATTCAAGAGTTTCAAGGTGAACAATACCATCTTTACACATCCTTCAAGCAAAACCTGAGGGATATGAGGAACTCCTCTTATTGCTTTTATTTTGTATATGTTAGCGGCTTTCTCTATATCATTTCTGCATATGTTAGTCTGTGGAAGGGGAAAACTTGCCAGTGTAAGTTCAGCTGTGAATTTTATGCATATTCAGTATTTATGGTGACACTGCTGGAGCAAACCTGTGATTAATGATCAGCACCATCCCTCTTTGCATGGAAAAGGCTTCCTTTGCATACAGTGTATGCAATGGTGCAAATTTCAGACAACATACAATTGAGGCTGAATCTGGCTTTTTTTACTTTCATGCTACTTGTGTCATGCAACAGCAACAGTCACTATCAAAAAAGTGGAGTTGCTTATGTCATGTAGAAAATACTCACTTAAGGTTTTCCTAAGTAATGCTTTAAATCATGCTTTCAAGGTATTTCTGCTCTCTTCTGAAAATTTGTTATTTTCTAGAGTTTTGACACAGTGTTTTATCCCCAGCCACTTTCCCATTTATAGCTCCATAACTGTTCCTTAAAGCCAGGGCTGAAACTACTTGAAGACTAGGATGAGCTCTGGCAGATGATCAAATTTATATAAATATAGTAGCACTCTGAATGCATACTTAATTGGGTTCTCATAACTGTTGGTGTAGTAAATAATTCTACAAATATTGTCAGATGTTTAAGCATTGTCAAATCTCCCACGATTTAAAGTACATTGGGGTTTCTTTCTTCTATAGCACTACTTGATCCTTCAAAGTAGTTGAATCAAACATTATTTAATCATAGAAGATTTTAGAAGTCTTAATTGATGATTTCAAATCAACAGTACATAAATGAATTAGGAAGTAGTAAATTTACTCTGGGTATAGCTTTGAATATTGGGATTTGACATACTTTTACTGGAATATAGAAGCAAATTTTACCACAAATCCTTATCCCTTTCAAAGCTTTCAAATTTTTCCAGCGCAAATGCATCCAAAAGTGCATTAGTAACTGAGAATACCTTCAAAAGAAATCTCTTCTCTGTAACTGTTTAGGAACTAATGTAATGCCCATCATCAGAATACCAACATTTCTAAAAAGAGAAATAACATCACTTCTTCCTAGCCAGCACATGTTCACTAGCCATGATTGAGTCCTGCTGACAAAGAATGAAAAAGAAGAGATTAGCTCTGTCTTTACATCTAAACATGAAGATGCATGTGGACATTTCTTACCTCTGCATGCCAGAATCTAAACCATCAAACAATGTCTCAGGAAGTTGCCTTCCATACTCCAGGAACTCTGCATTTGAGGACAGACAATTTACAGGTAACTGGAGCTATTTGTACTTGTGTGAAAGGATAAAAAAATAATCCCCACATAAACTCAAAATGGCATCATGCTCTTGCTCGTCTTCCCAGAAATTTTCCACAAAAATTGCCATCAGATTTATGGAGTCCAAAATGCGTTGTTGAAGGCTCTTCTAAATCAAAGCATGTCTTTATGAGTTGCATACCTGGTATGATTAGCTCCTGGACATGTGTCCACACTCTCCCACTTGTATGTCAGACCTCTAAGGGCTGTGTTCGTGCTGAACCTAAAAGCAGTAGCTCTAAACTGATTGTATCTTTTCCACTTTGCACCCAGATTAATAACGCTGTTTAGCAGTGTGCTGTGATGTGGACTCGCAAGAGTTTGGGATTCAAGCTCCTTCTAAGGAAACATGGAAGTTTTGGAAATTAAATGTCAGTGTAGGAAGAAACCTGTTTATGCTTCAAAAATAAAAATATTCATGACATTTGGTTTTTTAATCTTGGATAGATTTCTAACTTCTTTGATTCCCACTCACCCTCAATTGCAACTACACTTTTTTAAAGCTCCATCAATTAGTCTGTAAACAGCAAATCTGTAGACGATCTAGCATCTAAATTAGGCATTTATGGGATCCTGTGCCTCATTCTTGTAGTACCCTCGACACCTGGATGCAAGTCCTCTATCTGTCTAATATTAGTATTGGCTGCATACTGCCAGTGTGAACCCAAACATAAAGAAGTCTCCCTCTGGGTAAGCCATTAAATGCTGTGCCAAGTGTATCTCAGCTGGAAGTAGCTTTTTTCATATCTTCCCAATCTCACATGAGTTGTTTTCTCTTCCAAAGGTTGTGAAATATCTGGGTCAGCAGGTATAATAGAAAAGCAAATGAAAAATAAAAAAATCTATTTTTGCAACTCTTGAGCCCCATTCCCAACAATTTATTGAAATAAGATGTCATGCATGCATATGTATAATTGATTTCAGATGTATGATAAAGTTGCCAGAGATATAGTCAGCAGAAATAACGGTAATTTTTTCAGATCTGCTCTTCCCCCATCAACCTGGCCTCCAGAACAAGAATTCAGCCCCGAATGAAATGTGTTTCTTACTCCCAGGCACCTGCTGCTATGTCTCCTGTCTCAGCTGGGAGAGGATGGAAGGTTTGATGCAATCATGGCATCTACTATAGCTGGACTTGCTTGTTTTGCACTCTACATTTTTGCAATTCTGATTTCTTTTGTAATTATTGTTTTAGCCCTGTTCCCTATCTGATATTGAACTCTCATGACACTGATGCAGGCACAGCAAACAACATGCTAGAGTGAGAGAAAAGACTCTTTTTCAGTGCTTTTAGCAATGTGACCTTAAGTATTGATTTATAGCCTGCTGCAGTGCTCCAGTGCAAAAGGGAACTGTGGTAATTGTTAGTATCTGCGCTTTCTAAAATAGTGCTGAGCTGCAACAAAAAGAAACTCTTTATTTTTCCTCTCTGCCTCTCAGTGAATGCAGATGCAGGCACTGCCCTTTGACCCTGCTCAGCTTTCCCCAGCTGCAGATAATTTTTCTCACTCTGTGCCTTTAGGTGCTGATAGACAGAGTAGGACCCATTAATTCTTGTGTCTAACTTTCTTTTTTCAGTGCAGGCAATGGAACATATCTCTACACTTTTACCTGACTTTTAAAATATTGTGTGTCCTTATGTGGGTGAAAAAAGAACAGTGGACTAGGAAATATAGGAAGCATTAGAAAATTCAGCAGAGTGGGTGGTCATGAAGTGGCTCAGACTTGAAACCAAAACCTTTTGCATGAAAATTCCCACTTCTCAGCATGACACATAATTCTGAAACCCATGTATAAGGTAACAGGGTAAACACAATGAGAAATCTCTTTCGTATTCCATTACGGTCATTAGAGAAATAGGCCACAAAAGGTAATGGCAATAAAACTGAATACCTTGAAGTAAGCATGTAAATTACATGCTAATATATGCAAATTAGTGCACCATGTTCAATGTCCATAAAACTACAAAATACAGCTAATTAATGGTAGGTAAGATGCTTCATTTTATATTCACAGAGTTACAGGAGAGGTAGTATATTTTTATAATTGTGGAACATTGGCCTTGGGGAATGTATCAAACATTCAGTTTCTCTCCTTTGGCAAATTCACCCAGTACACTGGAAGTAATTGCCTTTCTGCTTCCTCACCCAAGGTCTTACTCTGAGAATGGTCTTTGAAATTAGAAGTAAAACAAACCAAAAAGACTCCCAGTTTTACACTTACTTTTTCTTGTGGAACTAGTTCTTATTAATGTTAATATTGTCTCTGTTCAGCAAGGTACCTAATCACATTAGGTACCCCTTGCATATCTAAATGGATTCAACAAATAAACCCACAAATGGATTCAGGTTTTGCAAAGCCCAGGTTTTTAGGCAATCTGTTGCTGGAAGAATTTACAGTTCAAATTCCTGATACAGTGTGAAAACAGGGCACCTGAGAACAGGTTCAGTAAAAGTGACTGGTCAGGAAAAAAGGTGGAGGGAGCATGTGCATTAAGTCCTGCTGCTGAAAGAGATCAATAGCACAAGCAGATACAAACTTATCAGCCCACATTCTTGAATTCTACACAGGAAACAGGTCTAGTTTGAAAGCCATATCTATCCTATGTCTGAAATTAATACTCCCATCTTTTCAGCTATCCAGTTGACAAAGCGAAAGGGCCCAGGTGAAGATGGAACAAAGTCCTGTTAAGCGCATGTGTGGGTGTATGGGTGTCTGTGCATGTCTGTGTGCAGTCTGAGAGAAAGATGCAATATGAGTTAAGTGAAAAAATTAGTATTTGAGGATATACATAAATTTCAATATGCACAATGAGTATCAGTGAATGGGAAGCCTGTGGAAGGTCTTCTGAGCTTCCTTGTGCTGTAAAGGTTCTTGAACTGCAATTTGGGTCAGAGAATCATAGAATCACAGAATCACGTAACAGTTTTTGTTAGAAGGTATCCTAAAGATCATCTAGTTCCAAACGCCCTGCCATGGGCAGGGACACCTTCCACTAGACCAGGTTGCTCAAAACCCCATCCAGCTTGGCCCTGAATACTTCTAGGGATGGGGCATCCACAGCTTCTCTGGGAAACTTGTTGCAGTGCCTCACCACCCTCACAGTAAATAATTTCTCCTAATACCTAATCTAAATCTGTCCTTTCTCAGTTTAAAGACATTAACCTTCGTCCTGCACTCTATGCTGTCATAAAAAAACCCTCTCCAGGTCTCCTGTATCCCCCTTTAGGTACTTGAAAGCTGCAATAACATCTCCCCAGAGCTTTCTCTTCAGGCTGAACAACCCCAATTCTTTCAGCCTGTCTTCATAGGGGAGGTGATTTACCCCTCTTGTCTTCATCTCTACTTGCTCTAACAGACCTACAAACTTCTTGTGTTGGGGATCCCAGAGCTGGATGTGGTACTCCAGGTGGAGTCCACAAGACTAGAGAAGAGGCACAAAATTACCTTCCTGGAACCGCTGGTCTCAAGGGAGCTCTCTGCGTGTCTGCCTGTGTGCCATGAGTCTGTGGCCATGCCACACTCCTCTCCAGGTTCCTCACAAGAAGTGCTGTTGAGCCCATGCAAAGGCAGGTTGGCTTGGCTGCTTTGCAGAGCTTCTTGCATCATCCAAGGTGGTGGACAGCTTCTTAGATACAGTGCCTGTGCCACTGTACCAGCACAGCCCCGGGATGTGTTGCTTCCCCTGACTGTCATTCCACCACAGTGGCTGCTTCTGTCTGCAGAGGT
Source organism: Acanthisitta chloris (assembly GCF_000695815.1). Classification (NCBI taxonomy): domain Eukaryota; kingdom Metazoa; phylum Chordata; class Aves; order Passeriformes; family Acanthisittidae; genus Acanthisitta; species Acanthisitta chloris. The sequence goes on from NW_008671075.1 coordinate 38,266, forward strand.
TCACTGCAGCAGAGGAATGAACAGTTTGGAGAGAAAGCCCACTCATGTTGTGAGTGAAGAGAGGATGTGTTTTGTGCAGGGTCTTATTTAATAGGCACTGAGATGAGTGATGGTGATGAATGTAATATGTCTTAGGTACCCAAGACAGGTTATAATTTGCCAAATACTTTTCATGAGCCAGCAGTTCTCCTGGAAAGCTGTTCAGTTTCAAACCAAAACATTTATCTTACGTGCACTTATGTGTATATATATATACACACACATACATAACCTACACCTGTTTGGCAGAGCAGTTGAACTTTGATCAACTTCAGGTAAATGCTTACCTTGCACTTCATGTAAAAATTAGCTAACCCTGGTGCTAAATATGTGCCTAAGTGTTTTCTGATTTAAGATGGTCTTCAGGATCAAGGTCCTAAAAAGGACAAATGAGTGTAACTGTTTCAAACACAAGAAAATGGAGGCTGGCAGAAAAGAGACATTATTAAGATGAAAAAGTACATGAAATATTGTAAGGACTTTAAGTAGAAGCAGGAAAAAGACGTATGATAAAAACAACAGCCTTACAGAGGGAAATAATATATGAAAATAAATGTCAGAATAGGGAAAAAAAGGAAATAGAAAGTGGGAAAAGGGGCTACTGGAATGTTAATTTAAGATCAAACTCCTCCTCTTATGTTAATAACCTAAATTACAGCATGCTTAACTGATAATCACAAATTCAGCCTCAATTCTGATTTGTACTCATAGTGCCTCATCCTTTGTCATGTTTCCCTCTGCTAGGAAGTTCGAGAAAATGTGCTTGGAAGCCTCATATTGCAGGGACTCTCAATTACAGGAGGGATGGAAAAACAGAGTGAAGGGCTTTATCTTCTAAGGAATAAAGGGATAATTGGGGGGGGACATTCTAAGGAATAATCTAAAGAATAATTTTGCTCAAGACCAAAAGTGTAACTGCATGTAAGGCATTTTTCAGAATATCAAGGAACTAAAGCTGCCTTGCCACGACTGGCATCAGTGTCTGTCACAGACAGTGCTGTTTGGTAGGCTGCTGATTCAGCATGTGATGTGCAGAGGACTTGAGCTGATGTAAACCAGTCATGGTTATAAAAGGTCTGTAATGATAATGACCCTGTATTTTGATAGAAGAAGGAAAACTGATAGGGAAAAGGATCTGATCATAACTTCCTCCAATAAAACACTCAAGTACTAAAGCTTTTTTAACATCTTCAGATAGCATCAGGCTAATCAAATACACCAAGTTATTTGCATCAATTATTTACATCAGAGGCAATAGGGAATTAAAATTTCTTCTCTTCATCCTTGCCATCTTTTCACTCTGAACTAAAACTACTGGAAAAGTCAAAGGTCTTTACCCAGGCTGTGACCATTAACACAGTACTTTTCTCCTCTCCTTCTGCTTTCTCTTTTTTGCCCTGTGCTATATATCTTGGACAGAGCTCAGCAAATCTAAAACTGATGGCCTTGTTTCTTTTGCTTTTTTGGCCCAGCACAAGCTCAATACCTGCACAAGAGGGGAGCAGGATCAGCTTGGGAAAGAAAACAAAAAAGTCGGTGCCAAAATAATAATCATAATATTAGCACACAGCTGTAGGGAGTAATTTTTTGGCATCCTGAGCAAATGCTCTCCACTC
>NW_008671075.1:39939-61205 GCF_000695815.1 Acanthisitta chloris
CTGCTTTTTAGCTTTGCACTGGCTACCAAATTATCTGCTTCTATCAGTCACCTCTTCATGCTGCTACCTCCCTCCATAGTCCTATGGCTACTCCTTGGTGGTGGCAGCAGCGGGACTTCTGTGAGGTGTGCGTGTTTGCACTGACGTGAATGCAATATTCCTGCAAACTTGCTTCAGGGACCTGATACAATTTTTTTGATCTTGATCTCATTCATTTGGAGGGAGGAGGGGGGAAAAAGTGAGCGAGAGAGAGAGAGGGAATGCTGCTCTTGGCAGACGATACAGGCAATTGGCTGCTTTATGGCTTTGCCTTGATGTGTGTTTAAAAAACAGCTCAAAATTTGGCACAGAGAGCTTTTTCCCACTTGTTTTACTTCTAAATATTCTTCAAAAGCTTCCATGGGATATAAAATATTGCTTTGATCAGATGAATATACTTTGTGCTGGAGTTTCTAGTTAATACTGACTTCAATTCATATTCTGCCAGTTTTTTAATTTCAGATTTGATTTCAAATTTTCTCTAGCCTGTAGACAATGGAAAAATAGGACGATTTCTCCCATGGATCATGTTATTTTATTGGTGTAGGTTGGAGTTTCAGAAGATAAGGAAGAGTGAGTGAAGAAAATATTACTAAACTTGCTTCTTCAGCAAAATGTTGGCATGACTAAAAGGTTGTATGTACACAGGGAGTGTACCCCAGACCAAGATGTTTTGGAAAAGGTTGACAGCTTGAATAACTTTCAGATAAACCCCCCCATATTTACATTCTTACCTAATCTTTATCTGAGCTTATTTGAACTCACATTTGAGAAATTTTCCGGAAATGTCCAGGTATGGGCTGTGAGGTGTGAGTCACCAGGCTTCCTGTTCCTGCTCAATTGTAAACCATCTCCTCACAGCAGCCTTTGTCACACTGCTTAGAAAATTCATTATCTCATTTGGAGTCTGTAATGTAAACACATTGTTTTTTTCTCTCCATTAATGCTGTTTTTGAGTATTTCCATGACCCAATGTCCATTAAATGTCACTAACAAAAAAAAAAGCCCTAACATTTTAAAAAATTTTTTGTCTGTGATGCAGTGAGTCTGAGCTAAAAATGCAGAGCTCAAAAGTCTGGAACAGTATTTAAGGCACATCTCCTTGCCCTCTGGGCCGTTATTTCTGTGTTTCTCACTTTAGCTGCTTTGAGTGTCTGAGTGGAAAATATGCCCTAGCAGAGCAGTTCTACTCACTTATTAGACAGTGCCAGTGCTGCAGTTTGTGTGTTACCTGCTGTTTTCAATCCATCGTTAATCTAATGTAGCAGTCACATACTTTTCATAGGCTGCCACAGTTGACAAGATGCTGTTCCTTCCTCTTATAATTGCAGGGCCTGGTGATACAGAGCAACAGACTCTAATGAAGGATTTTGGGTTCTGGACTCCATGTCACTAGTACACATGAGAGCTGATAAACCTCAGGTAAAGAATGATTTTTATTTATTTATTTCGTCTAAAGCAGTTATATATGGGATAGCTTATTTAGCTGTGACATTAGTCAGTACTTGATGTAAAGCCTCTCATCACTTGCATCCTACAGTGACATGCTGATCCCTTACCCAGAGCGCAACCTGCAAAGATGGGAGGGCAATAGAGGGAACAAGTGGGCTGCCAGGTGTTCCTTCTAGTGGAAAAATGAACCCACTCTCATGACAGTCGGGGATAAGAGGCCATACAAATGTAGGAGCTGTGATTTAAGACCAAGGGCCTCAGTTAACATTCAGTAACAGGAACAGTTTTCCATTATGATGTACCTTACAGTCTCCCAAGGGGGGAAGCAGGTTGTCCTCCAAACATGGAAAACCAGAGAGCCAAAAGCTAATTCCAGACGGAAAAGGCCACCTCTGTGGCCCTTTACAGAAGCTTCTACAAAAGGCAGGAAAGTGCATCCACTCTTTAGCTGCCACCCTGACTGATGCCACAGCAGTTCAGCATTGACAAATACGCCATTATTTTCATACTGGAGGTCTGCAGTGTCATGTGCTTGTGATCTGTCTTCAGCTGCTAGACTCAGACAAGTTGAATTGTCCAGGCAGCACTGCAACAGCAGAGAAGCCCAGCTGTGCCAGAGCCATAAGCAGAACAGTGTTTTCTGTTTAGTGCCCACCAGAAGAGAATTCATGTTATTTACTAATACTTCACCATATGTCAGGACTTCACTTGCCAGTTCATGAGCACCACCTTGTGCTTTCCTGTATGGATTGGTGGCACACAGATGATGGGTATGAAGAGTACTCCTCCTAGCTAAGCCTATCCTAAATATTGGTGGTTTGGGTTTTTTTTTGTTTATTTTTAATATCTCTAGCTGGGAATGTGAATAGTAGGGGCATCTCATGCAGACTGGTCAGGTATAGGATGGCAGGTGGAGAATGCTTCAGGCAGGGCTGCCCAACAAGATGGATCAGCCAGATGGTACACAAGGGACGCTTTTTTTGGTGTTGTGAGTGCTCCTGATGTTTCTGATGGAGTGTTGCTGTCAGGAGAACTCAGGCAAGCTGAATCAGAGGTCAAAACAGCATAAATGCTCAGACCCCAAAACTGCTGCCTAAGGTGCAGTAGGTGTAGACACAGGATAGGATGGTGTAAACACAGGCAGCTGAAGTCCCCAGAGGGCATTACACACTGCTTTTAACTCCACTTGCACTTGGGTTTCTGCCGTTGGAGCATAATGCATATTCCAAAGCCAAAGATAAGTCACAGGAAGGTCCTAGTTCCTCCCTTCCTCACCCCAGTTTAAGCCATGGTGACCTCAGAGAGCACGAGACTGGTTTTTTCATTTTTTTTAATCTTTGTGAAAGGAGTCTTGTTTGTTTGCTGGCCCTTACACACCAAGGCACTGTTGTGTTACTTAAAATTGTAAATTATGTCTGTTTAAGAAAATGTCAGTGTTTTTTAAAACAGAATAACAGAACTGGAAAAGACTTGGCTGTGCTGTTTGTTACACAAGTTGCAGGCAGGCAGAATGATGCATTCACCATTATGAGCAGATTCAAGGAGACTAATGACTGCTGTACAATATAGCTTCAGTTCTTTCAAGTAACATGATAGTTGTTTCTGTGCTTGCCAGCAAGATTATATGAACAATGTTAATGCTCATGCACTGACATATAGAGGAACCATCAATATGGGGCTGTGCCTACCAACAATAACTCCCTGCCCCACTTGCTAATTAAAATGACCTTTCTATAAATAAAAAAAAAAAGGGAGGGGGGATTGTAAGATAAATACAGATTTGATAAAGGCATTTGATTTCTCTGGCACCTATCATTTTCTGTATGGGTATTTCTTGTTCATTCCTCAGGAGTTTTGTAAAACAGTTACTCAGCTTTTGCATAGGAATAAGTTATAATCAGCACTTTTTGTTGCCAGCCTTTGAGGGCATGGTAGGAGGAAAATAATACTGATAAATGCTCAACAGCTATGTTGCTTCCAACATGGATATGCAGTGCAGAGCTCAGATCCTTTGAGAAGGAAAATGAATTAAGAGGAGGGGAAAAACAAATTCTACCTCACCATTGTCACCTGCCCTCAGAAATTCCTCTTCTCCCATCCCAAATGGAGACTTACTATTCCTCGGAATAACAATAGCAAAACAAAAAGCAGCTGGGTCTTTGCTGTGTCTATTTTATGTGGAACAATATACAAACACGAAGGAGCTTAGAGCAAGAACTGTTGTGCTTTGCAGTTTTTCATCAGGAAATGCCACAGGAAAATGGCCTAAACATGTGGACTGTTTCCCCTGCAGTTGCATAAGTCTCGGGCTTGGCTTTGATTCACCTTAAATATCCAGAAGAAATGAGGAGAGATGCACTGACTTTGTAGTGGTTCCTTTGTATATTTTTGCTTGCCCACTTGTTTGGAAATATTACTCACTGCTTCTACTCCATTCCTCGGGGGAGGTGATGCCTTTCCTGTGTTTTTCACCAAATATTGAGGTTAGGCTCTGCTCTTCAGTGGTGTCATTTAAGAAACTTGTAAGTGAGGCTTCAGCCACAAGAAAATTAAAAAGATTATATTTATATATATTTTCTTACTAAATAAGGAGAACAAATAACAGAGGTCTGCAAACTGGATTTGTCTGTGTGGGTGTACTATGCTGGTTGTGAAGCATGTTTACCAAATTTTTTTCCCATGAGGATCGCAATTTTCCTCATCTGACATTCAGGTTTCTCATCAGAGGAATGTGCAAATATGCTAGCTCAGCCACTGATACAATGACTCAGAGACCCAGCCCCTTGAATGTAACAGATCTGAACTGTGATTGCCCTTTCACCTTTCATGTTTTGCCACAGAGACTTACCTGGGACATCAAGGACTAAATTTTTGGGCTTTCTTTCTGTAGGTATAGGTTTTGAAATCTTAAGGTTTTCAGATGTGATGTGAGGTCTAATGCAAGGGATGTGGAAGTGAAAAGAGGCCTGATTTTTACAGAGTGGCTAGTAATTATTCTTGAAATTTAGCACAACTTTGAAACATGGGATTCAGACCAAGTATCCCTAAATGCAGCTAAAGAACTGCCTATGTATTTGTATAAGGCTGATGTTAATGGGTATAACAATATGATACTTATCTCCTAAATATTTTTCCTATCCAGAACAGATTCATTTCTGAGTCTGAGCTGTCAACTTTTGGTTCACAGCTCAATGGGAAGATCTATACTTTTTCGTGAATATATATCAGGCTTATAGAAATCCCTGGTAGTGTGGCTTTTGGATATGTTGCAAAACAGGGAAAAAATATCTTTTTCTCTGGCTAGCAGCAGCCATCTAATTTTAGCTGCAATCTTCAAAGGCTGTGGAATGGAGGTTGCCTCTTCCTTAAAATGTGATTTCCCCAGCCTTGACCCAGACTGGACTAAGTTGCTATTCACTGCTAAATTTGCTTGCGTGCAGCTAAAGCCTGATAATCTTAGGTCTCAACTAAGCCAAAGCTCTTTAACTTGTTTTACTTTGCTGGGCCATATTAAAAAAAAAAAAGAAAAATAAATAAAAACCCAACAAACTAAGCCAACCCAACAAGCCAGCTCACTACACCATGCTATTTAACCAGAATTAGGTAGGGTTAGTAACAATCCAGATGAGGAAAGAAACGGCTGTTGATTCAAGAGAAGATGGTGCTCCAGGATCCTTATTGAACCAACATTTAAGCATGAAGTTCATAATAAAAAAGAGAAGAACAATGCACCATTTGTCTTAACTCACATTTTGGGGAACCTAGTTTGAGACATGATTGTGTCTAGCTCTTTAAGTTCACTTTCCTGCACTATTTGGATATATGCTAGGTGCCTACGATATGTAAGAGACTCATATTAATAAAATTACTCTGCTAAAGAGGTGCTACCTTCCTTCCCAGATAGGAGTGTATTGTCAAGAGGGAGAAAGCCTTGATACTGCTCCATTACTGTGTCTGAATATCATCCTCACTTCCACACCCATTTGCGTGTGTATGTATATATGCACACACACACATACATAATTTTCAGTAGGATTTCTGACAGACTAAAGGTTATATTTATTTTATAAGCATATTTATACTACTTCTTGCATACAAACAAGTTTATTTAAACTCATGTTTGTAATTCTCTAAATAAAACTGAAGACTATAGTTGAGACTTTGGATTTATATTATATACTTATAATTATTTTTAGACAGGACTGCATTTTTTCCCATCTTACATACTTTTTCAATTTGTAGTTGCCCTCTTCAAACTGTGCTGAACAAACCAGTCCATAAAAGCTAAACATATTTCTCAGAATAGGAGTGTCTTCTAAAAGGTGTGAAAAGAAAAGGAAAAGAAAAGAAAAGAAAAAAAGAAAGGAAAAAAGAAAAGCCCAAAAAGAAGAGAGTTGTGCCCTCTGTTTTTTTGCATAGTTCTACTTTTCACCATTTTTATCCTACTCCCATTTCTCACTGAGATCCAGTAGGACATTCAGATCTTTAATTTTAAATGTGAGAAGCAAGTGACTCATATTCCAGCAGCTGTCTTTTAGATTCTCATCTCTGCTCTGACCTCCCTTTCATGCCTCTGTTATTGCCCTCAATCATTGTTCAACAGAGTGAGCAAGTTCCACAGTTAATTATTCTGCTGTCCAGTCCCCCTTTAAGTCTGTCTTCTAATAACAAAACATGGGATCAGACATCCATGTGAATGCTAACTTCATTCCTGAGCTAAAATACCATGCTTTATCTGGCTGAGGGTGGGATTTCCAAGGAAACCTAAGAGGGTTAGGTGGCTGAGTCTCACTGAGATTCAACAGCCACCTCCTATAAAAAAAAAACCACCAAAAATTATTAAAAAAACTAAATTACATTTTAAACCTCAAATCATGTGGAAATCTTTTGCTCACATTAAAAAACAGAAAGTGCTTCAGAGGCTAAGTCTGATTTAAGTTCTTGACTAAACTCATGGATTACTTGGCCCCTATTTGAAGTGCTATTCTCCATATAGACAGCCCAAGTCTGTGAAAAGCCAACAAAAAGAATAAATAGGACACAAGGGCTGAAGAAAAGGTTCATGCTTGGTTTTCTAATCACTGCATTAGAAACAATGAAAGTCTGTTTCTCTTCTCTTCACCTTCAGCAATGACTCTCCTTCAAACAGCTGATGGAGGCTTTTAAAAAGGTTCCATAGGTAAAAGAGAAGCTACACAGCAGCCAATGGAGAAAATGAAGGGTTTTTTCCCCCTCTCTGTCTATCTGATGTCTGGTAAAGATATCTATAAAGAGATCAGAGGGAACACTTGTGTCAGTCAAAACTTTTGAAAAACAGGGGTCAGATTAATAAATATCAATTGATTGAAGTCAGGTGATCAGACATTCACAGTGTGCACATATGTTTGTGGTTTGCTTTTATTTTTTAAGATGCATTGGCCTTAGCTCTAAGGATGGAAAGTACATAAGGAATTTTAATTGCCACTCCTTCTCAAGAATCACATTCTTGAGCAAACCTGGCTTACTGAAGAGATTAATTTAATGTATAGACATAAAAACAAAACATGGTTTTCCAAAGTTCGTCTTTAGAATATGCTTGGCAAGCATATTCCAAATTTTTCATTCTTTCCAGGTCAGCATCCCACTGCTACCCCAGGAATCCCACCACAGCTGAGGAAAACTAAGCTTAAAATACAGGCATAAGGCCAAAGAGTGATATTTAGCCACTAGCCTGAATAGGAGGCAATGCAAAGTCACCCCATATGGTTGGAGGTTTGGAGAGGGCTAAGAGTTTAAGCAGGACATGTGCTGTTCTTTAGTAACATGGGGGAACTGCTGTGGATGAGAGGCAGAAGAGCTTGTTCCTTTCTGTTTTCCTGAGTATGACTCCAGCTCCCACAGGAGAAAGGATACTGGGATTGAGGCAACTCCTGGATATGGTGAGGCAGCGGTACACAGGACTGGAAACAGAGGGACTGTCCTTTTCCTCCTGGCACTGGAGAAGACACTTTTCTGGATTCAGGGGCATTTAACGCAACTTTCTCCTCCTGCTTATTCTGCTCTTCATACTTCCTCTATTCAGAGGCAGTCTTACCTGTATGCCTGTCTGGTCTATTTTCATAATGGTTTGAATTAATAATAATAATTTGAATATCGTGAGCTGTTCTGAAAAGGAAACAAATGGGTGCTGGCATAGCTCCTAATACTGTGCATTTTAACCAACAGCAGGGCAAGGCTGTGGACCTTGCGAAGGTAGAAAGAAATTCTGCTCAGAAAGAAATTGCCTTGGTTTTGCTTATTAGAAATCTCTCAAAAAGCTCAGCTGGTAAAAGAGGAATTTTACCAACCCTGGCATCCAAGTGACCAGCAGCAGCAACAGCAACAGCAGTTAACTTCTGCTTGTCCCTTTCTGGAGCAGTGACAGCCATGTGCTAGATAAGATACCCAAAGTCCTCAGTATGCTTTGGAGAAACACGACCATCCCAGACCAAGAACATGCAAAGGCATTTGTTTGCACTGCCATTTCACTGGGCTTCAGTTCCATCACCGTTGTGTGGAGTAGAGAGACTAGAATGAGGGAGAGAAGTGCACAGAGGGATAGGGAAAGCCCAACCACTGATGGGAATCAGAGAGCCTCACAGAGTACCATGTTCCTCCAGCGAGTCCATCGCCCCGTCCAGCTTAACCAGGAGTCAAATACCTAGTATGCAGCATGAAGAGTCAATGCCTCTGCACATAACAGTGAGCAGGTGTTTCACTTTAAAGCTGCTCCCAGTCTACAGTTGGGATTTTTTGAAGGGATTAGAACATTTGTTTCACAGAAAGAGAGAAAACACAGTGCAGAGGCACAGAGAATGCCCTTGAGGTTATCATTACCTTGCTGGCCCACCACATTCTCTAATGTAAATCACAGAAGCAGATGTACACAACACTGACCTATTTGTCCTGCCACCAGCACCTAACACAGCACTGGCAAACCTGAGCCTTATCCTTTCTTCAGGTTTGGAAATGACTCCTAGGCCTCTAATAACCTCTTTTCCAGCCTGCATTTCCCTGTCTTGCCTCGTTTCCTGGTAACTGTGTGTCACCCCCCACTCTACCCGTCTGTGTGCACAGCTGAGAAACATCTGCAGAGGTGGAAATGCTGCAGCCAGATGCTGCTGACAGAGCGAGGAGAGGAAAAGGAGAACTGCTGAGCATCTGCCAAGACAGAAGCAACATGGAGAAGCTCTAACAAAATGCCACAGTGAGAACTATGTGAAAAAATGCCATTTAAACCTTTTAGAAATGAACCTAGTTACCATGGGTTTGTGGCTTTTTCAAACCGTGTTCTCTATAATTTCTTCTTTCATCTGGAATTATGTTTCCATTCATACCCATGCAACTGCATTTTTGGCCAAATTTATAGTTTCTGAAGAACTTGTTGGTCTTCAGCTACAACAGAAACTTGGGATGTTGGCCCTAGCTTCTCTTCCTTGGGACAGAAGTCTGGAAAACATGAGACCATAATTCCAGACAGAGTTTTTGTCAGCTCTGTGGTCATGAAATGATCCCATCGATCTGCCTGACTGCCCATTAACTAGGCAATATGTGCAAATGTAGGCTTGTGTGCATTGTGCCAATTAACACGACTGCATTTGCCTTAGGATTGTATCCAGCATTTATTGCAATCAGGAAAGCAAGCACAGAGAATTGTCATCTTTCCTTTAAGCAAGTAATTAAGGTGGGATTTTTACTGCCCAGGTAGACTAGTGAGTCAGATAGATGCCAGCAAAAAATCTATTTTAGTCCACAGATGTAGGAGCTGGCACAGGCAGGTTTTGCACCTTGCTTTGTCACACAGTGGACCTATAAAGCTAATCCTGTTTTCCCACTTCTTGAGAGCCTAGTGTCTTGAAAGCAAAGTCAATTTTTTTTATTATAGGGTATGTGATAATATTACAAATGAGCTCAACTGAGACACTCTAGAACTTAAATCAATAGAAATCAATGTTAATGTGAGGACCAGGAGGCAAGATGAGGAAGAGACAGCCTGGACACCATGATTGGGTTTTTGAGTAAATTCTTAGTGCATTTATTTGTTTTGGAAAAATTATAGTTAACCATTGTCTTTGTTCATCCATAGCTGTTGTTGTAGTTCTTTCAATAGTCCACTTTGTTTCCTGGGGGTTCAAGGATTGTGTATATCAAACAGCATTTGCAGCAACACCATATAGTGATGACAAAGTTGGAGGCATATGTGGAAGGGGGTGTTTTCCCCCTTGATTTTCAGGCACCTAATTCTTGTAAAGTGAAGATGAGAAAAAATATGAGAGAAAGAATAAACTTCACCAAGACTGAGGGTTTGACATATGAACTTTTTCTCCCTCCGATGGGATGGGTATCCGTTGACGTAATAAATTATGCTTTAGGAATTAAGACCAGAAATATTTCCATAAGGTTCTTGTTCTGGAGGCTAATACAACAGACGTAGGATTCCATAAAATGGCTTAAACTATCCGTTCTGATATTAATACATTTGGCTTCTTATCACATGGATGTTGTGGTAGTAGTGACTTTGTATTTCTACTCTTTCTTCTTTAACATATGTTATATAATATGATCTCCTATGTTTCATAGTCTTTAGTGAGTATAAATGCACACACACACATACATATAAACATAGTCATGCATGTATATATATATGTGTATTTATACATACTTAGACACATATATTTCCCGCATTTGAATAGGATATTCTATATATTGTGGTGTTATATTTATTTGGTCATGGATTCTATAATTCCTAAGACAAAAAATGTTGATAGAGTTTTGTTTCCAGCCTAGTAAACATGGTTTCTGGAGAGGCACAGTTATAGGCATGGCTGGACATCAAGCTTGGTGTCTATGATGTAGAGGTGGGCTCAGCATTGCACAGGAAGAATGTGTTACTGCTGACAGGTTCATGGTCCATGTTGCCACACGCAACACATGAGTCCTTCAGGGTAACATGCACATCTTCTCTAGCTATTCATAGACTCAAAACTCATAGAATTCTTTGAATTGAAAGGGAACTTAAAGATCATCTAGTTCCAAGCCCCCTGTCTTAGGCAGGGACACTTTCCAGTAGACCAGGCTGCTCAAAGCACCATCCAACTTGGCCTTGAACACACAGAATAAAAAAAGCTCCGAGATGCAGCATATCTCATTTGTCTAGATGGATATACATGCAATAACTTTTTAAAAAAGTGAAGCTAAAACACTTGTGATTCAGAGTTTAACTCCTGTTCTGTACAGAGAGATTTATCATTGGTTTTGTTATTGTTATTTGCATTTTAGGTGACACTACCCAATATCTCCATTTATCTGGCTAGACATTTACAAAATATCTTGTGCTAGCTATTGTACAAATACATAAAAGATAGCTCCTGCTCCAAATAGCTTACATAAATTTCACACACCTAACTCATTCAACAAACTTTCTGAAATCTTTCTGCAGAAAAACTGTTGCTGGTGTAGGATCAATATTTTTCTGGCAGTTGATGCTCAGTATGGAAGTTGCATAATTAAAAAAAATAGGGAAGATAATGCAAATTTTCTTCCTTTTCCTAATTTTTTCTCATCTTTGCATTCTTTTATAAATTTGTTTCTGATGGTCTGTTTCCATTAAGCTTATATCCCCTTCTCCATAATCACTCAACCCTTTGACCTGGACCTACATTTTCTTTCACACCTTGAGCGAAGACAGAGTATTTATGATAGGTATTAAATGAGGTGTGAACTCACAACATATGAACCACTTCACTCAGAGGAGTGAAAAATAAATCTTGTCCCCATCCAAGATGACTTCTTTCCCTCTTGCTCAAGACCTGCCGTATGTCCTAGCAAGCAGGATTCATAGCTCTGTCTTCTCACTTTGTCAGGTGATTTTGGAAAGGAGCTAGTCTGTATGGGTCTGGAGGGTGGGCAACCAGAAACATGGTCTTGCTCCCAGCATTTTGCCCTTGCTTCCCTACAATGCCTTGTTTTCTGGGATTGGCTTCTGAGATGGTATGTACTAACTCTAGCACCTTCATATTGCTTCTACAGGGAAGTCTTGAGAGGACAATATGTGATAAAAAATCTGTAGGAACCCCTTCAGTTAGTAGCCACCTTGAAAAACCTATCTAGACCCAAATTAAAAATCTGACTCTGAAAAAGGTAAGACTCAGTAATACAATGTTTATATAGCCTTTGCTCAAAGAGAACTTAGATTCCTAACCAATGAAAAACACCAAACTCTTTTCAGACTAGATCAAACAGAAGAAAACATTTCACAGAAAAGTGATATTTTAAGCATGCAAGTTTTTTATCTCCATACATAAAGAAAGCACCAGCCTGGTAATTAAAGCTAAATAATTTTGTGGGGAAGGAGAGTCTGTCTTCCACATTCACCTCCCCTTGCACTGTCCTTCTATCCAAAACCACAACACTAGATAAGATCACTTGGGATAAAGGGCCTATACTTTTGTATAGGTTTATATTTTTTTGTGGTGCTAATGAAGCTTTATATTATTATAATGATATGTATCCTCATGCATAGTTACAGAAAGACTTACAAAAGTTACATAAATATCATACAGATAATTTATACAGGTTACAAAAATAGTTGGTATTTGGCCTCAAAATCTACAGATGACTTTGTGTGCAAGGCTTCTTGCTCTATGGATACCCAAAAGGAAAGAAAAGGTAAAAGAAAAAGGAGGCATACAAAAATCAGAATGAAGTCAAGATGTTTCAAAGGACTCCAGAAATTTGGACATGAAGCACTCAAGGGAAGAGATTTTTCTCCTGAACAGCTCTGCAAAATACCCCCTGTAACCCTACCTCCCTTTCAAAATTACATCAATCAATCACTTAGTTCATCCCATAGCCTAAGGCAAATCATGTTAAATCGAATACTTCAGTACGTAGGATTTTACACAAAAATAGTGAATCTTGCTCACGTTTACCGACTGGTAGTCAGTTCAGCTCCTGAAATGCTGGGTGAGTCCACTCAGGATTCAGGCTGTCAGATAGGAAGGGAGTTTTCAAGACTAAGGTTGTTTGCACAAGGTACTGTCAAGCTACACCTGTTGAAAATTACTGATGGATTTCAAAACATGAGTAAGGACAGCAAGCTGGGAAAGTTAAGAGAAGACTTGTTTATACTGAGATTTACATCCTTAAATTGAAATGATTTTTCTTCCAACAATGCTGGTGATCTACAGCTTCTATAGATTTATTGCTTTCTTTCCTCACATCAGGTTTTTCCTCCTAAGTCTTACTAATGTTTGTGGCTTAAAGGTGAATATACAGCTATCCCTCTGAATCCAAACTCTGCACTATACTAGCTACTGAGGGAAAAAAAAGAAATTAACTCCATCCCAGCTAAAACCAGCACATGCTAATCTACCCACTTATGGTTGTCACCATTAAGAAGCCTGGAATGTGTTTGAGTTGAGTGTCTGCAGACAGTACTTTAAAAACATATAGCAAATGCTGACTTTGTAATACCAGCCAATATATGTATACACCACAATATGAAAGACTTGACCTTCTGAGTAATTCAGTCAGTATATGCTAGACCCATCTAAATGACCAAAAATAATGAATAATAACCATGTATGATTTTTTGTTATTCTGAATAAAGTTGCTAACCATTACATGTTGACATTATCATTTGACTTAGATTTACCTTGAGACCTGAAATGAAGTTTGGCAGAGGCTGAAGTGGGCAAACATTAGTTTTACTGTTCAAGTACAATGCTAGATGATGTCCCAAAAACAAGTATCAAATCATATTCCTTAACACCAGTTGAAACGAATTGCACTTGAACTATGCAGCAAATTTGTGAACAATTTCTTCTTAAAGAAAGAGTACATATAGTGATTTCTGACCCCTAGTGCTCAGTCTTTTCACTTGAAGACCCCTGTTTAAGCAGAGAAAATTGCACATTGCTTTGAAGTGCAGAAGTAGGGAATTACAATATGTTAGTGTATCAGTGCTTTATGTACCTGTAAGCTTAGAAATTTGTACAGCCCATCCTGAATGAAGTGTTCATTGGCTTTTCTTCTGTTTTGAGAGCTGACTGTTTCAAAAGAGAATTTTATGTAATTGTTTGTTTCTCTTTGCAAGCTTTAATAGAGTCTACCATGTCTCGTCTCTTCCTTTTACCCTTGCACTATACTGCATATGCACAATACATGCTTTTTAGTCCACTCTGCAGTAAAAAATATTCAAATAGAAACTAATGTGACATATATGAGTTTTACTCCAGGAGATTTCTTCAGGAAAAGGAAAAAAAAGGCCAACTTTGTTTAACAGTCTTCACACAGCTTATATTTGCAGACAATCTTCAGATATCAACAATGCAGACTTAAATCTCTGGTTTTCGTTTGTATTAGAGACATTGAACAGGAAAAATGGTAGGGTAATAAAAAAAAGTGTCTGTCTCAGAATAATGGGATAAAATGCAAGAGCATCACTATTGTTTAACAATAACTTTATAGAGAAAATATTTCTCTTGCTTCTTTTGTCATGCTACCAAGAAGAATATGTACTTCATCAGAAGCCTTTTGCAAACAACTAGTTTGCTATTGAATATGTGGCTTTACTGTCACAGGTCTAGGACTTTGGGATTAGGACCACCTAGGAATCCAGGAGAGGATTTCTAATCCAACCATTTCAAATCAGAAAATGGTAAGTTCAAGACTGCTTCATCTTCTTTTTTCTTTTCTTACCACCAACTTTTTCTTTCTCTGCCCTGAATCAAAAGTGCTATTCAGCCTGCAGCCATATGTGAGCAATCACAGCTTGACACAGGGTACTAATAACACCTACTCCAGCCATCTACTTTTAAATTGGAGCCTTGCCATTGATGTGTGTTAGCGATTGCTCTGGCTTATGTAAGTTGCACGTGAGCAGTGGCGGGCACTGCAAGAGAATCAACAGCAAGCCCCCACACTGCAAGGCCAGTGGCAGCACCAGGCTTCTAGCAAATGGAGCACGGCCATCTGAAAACGGAGCGAGGTCAGAGATCACCCTTTAGTCTGATTTTGTAAGTGGCCCTAATGTGCTCCATAAGTATAGATCAGCAAGAGAGTCTGAGTCAGACCCCAGATTAACATTTGTTTTCATTTTTCGGTGGCTTCAGAACACACAGGGGTCATTGAACTGTTCATGCTGACGTTATTTAGCATTCATGGTCTGGAGGAAAATAAAGTCCTAACCTCTGGCCTTTCATTAGAGTAGAGCACACAGGGGGTTAGAGGTGAGGGGGAAGAAAGAGGGGGAAAAAAAGTGTTATTCTCCCTCAGAAAATAAGTGGCTCCTGTTCATGCTGTGGGTCTAGTTTGTCATTAGCACAGTACTGTATTTGCTAATAGGTAAAGTTACAATGTGCTGTGGTACAGTGAACTACCATAGAAGAGTAATTTTCCTCAAGCATAGCTGAAGTAGCCCCTTCCTCCAAGTTTAACATTCATTGAAAAGAACAGCAGCATGGCCTGTCAGTACGAGGGTCTGTGCTGCAGAGGGACTCAAGTCCAAGACACATAAGCTGTTAGTATTGCTGATGACTCTCAGGTCCCTCAGTATCTCTTTCTGAAATTATTTTCACTTTATTTGCATTAACCACTTCCTAAGGTTTTTTATTTTCTGTCTTTTTTTCCCCCAAGAAAAATAGGTGGTTTTTACAAATCAGATGCACATGCTCCCTCTGAGAAAACATGGATTGTTTTCACCCAGCATCGTTAAAATCAATCTCAGTCGATGCTGCGTGAAGTTCACTGCCGCATGCGGGAATGAGAGAGTAGGCTTGTACATCCTTCTGCAAGCCAGCAGACAGAGAGAAGTAGTTTCAAAACACTTCATGTGCACTACCCATGCCACCTAACTATTTCAATGAAAGGCCTGATTTTCTACTCCTTTTCCCAGTCTAGTAATTGGTACCGATGAAAACTGTCAATAAACTACAGCTCCTGGCTCAAGCCTAATGATGTACTTGCTGTTTCCATGGTTTAAACATAAGCACACAGCATAAGACAGTGCAAAGGATGGGAACAGATCATCAGGACAACCAAACAGCTTTGCATCTTATGCCTTTGCTATGAATGAACAGAAAAACTAAACCCACACCCAAAAATACTTGAGTGCCTGAGGCTGGCAGGGCTAGTCCTGGAAAGGACTCTACTTCTGAAACTTTGCCTGGGGCCTGCCGGCTCCCTGCTGCTCCCCTCCCCAGCACGAGCCTTCTGGGCCAGAAAAAGCAAATTCACTCTCCTCTGTACCTGGATGTAGTTAGACATTTAGGCTCAACTCCAAGGAGACCAGGGCAGATATCCAGGGAAATTTAAACCTTCAGCATGCTGCTAGAAATCTTTTTGCCAAAATGAATCTTGCCTAAAACCCATCAGGATGCCATTCCTGATGGCTCCTGTAATATTTCAGAACTGTTTCACGAAGAGTGTGTTTGTGAGTTGGTTTACTTTAGTGCGAGCTCAAAACTTCTATGAATTAGGCAGAAACGCATAAGTTGGGTTTGACAAAAGGATATTTGGACAGAGCTGTAGCTGTAGCTTGCTGCCAAGCTCTTTAGAGATAGAGAGATCTGTGCATGTTTCCCTGGACTCAGCTATGCCTCCCTCCTTCTACTGATGCAGTTTTACTGAGTAAACAATGTCTTGCCCATGGTATGTATTTTAAAGCACCCAGTCAGAATAGTTTAAAGAAATAGGGTATTTGCTGTATAACTCATCGGTTGCTAAATTTAGGATATTCTAATTTTAAAAGTTAAGTTTTTCAGATAAATACTTAAACTGTGTTTGTTAATTATATCATATTGCTTCCTTCACTTGTTTAGTGGCCAAACTAATAAGACAACAGAGAAGAAATTTTGAAACCCATGTCTGGGTGTAACATGAATATTTCAGTCTGCTATGGTCGCACTGTTATATTGTGCAATCAGGAATGAAAGCAAAACAGCGTGATTTATCTAACTATTTCCACTGAGAACTGTGAATTATGAGTGCAGAAATTAAATTTTCTGTTGGAATTGTTAATGTCTGCAGTCAGGTTAGAACACGGCTCAAATTTGCTGAGGACAAATGGGGTAGGAAGAATTTTATTATGTGGATTTTCATGCTAAGGAACTGGAGTTTCCAAGGATTTGTGTGAAATAATCATG
This sequence comes from Acanthisitta chloris, assembly GCF_000695815.1. Lineage (NCBI taxonomy): Eukaryota > Metazoa > Chordata > Aves > Passeriformes > Acanthisittidae > Acanthisitta > Acanthisitta chloris. Next base: position 56,595 of record NW_008671075.1, read on the forward strand.
AAAGATTTGTAGAAACCTTCACTGAAGTTTGTATTAGTACAAATATTTGCAATGAAGTTTTCTCTTCCAGTTACTTCCTGAGCTGTAATGGAGAGAAGAGACCTGGTGAATGCTGAGATGTATTTGAGTGGGTATGTTGAGCAGATAATCTGCAGCACAGTTGCTGTACCTACAAAAATAATGGTGAAAAATTGTGAGTATTGTAATTGTGTACCAATTGTAAAATTGGGTGTGTATCAAGGAGTTATTCTTAGCCTTTACCTGAGCTACCAGAGTTTGCAACTGCAATACCACTCAGCTCAGTGTCAAGGTCTGGCTTCTCAGCGTGATTTTCTGAGGGTGCATGAGTGCTAAGAGAGTTTAACTTACTGCTGTCAAATATTTCTGCATTCTATAGAGTCTCAGACCTGTAGGTATAAGGAGGTACAAAAAGCCAATATTCATGAAAAATGCATGGTGTAAAGTGAAGAGCAAATTGTGCAACACTGTCAAGAGGGACACTGTAGAACCTTGACTCTGGTGGAACAAATCTGAGAGAAGCTACAGACAAATGCCTCTGCAACAAGCACTGCTACTGGTTAACTCCTACCCTTCATACACTTATTCTGTGTCATTTTTTTCCTGCCTGCTTTCAACTTGTGGTTATCATCTAGACAAACCTAACAAGCCATACCGTTGTTACACTATATAATTAATTTAGAGATGGTGTAAAATAGCATGAATGTAGATACAATTTTTTCCAGGGTCTGACCTCACTATTAAAACATGAGACATGCTCTTAATTGAGTTTCCAAAAACAATTTCTTGAAGCCAGTTGGGTCCTTAGAGGGAGCTATGTTAGGGAAGACTTTTCTGAATCATGCCTGGCTGTGAACTGTAATTAGCTTTCTTGTAATTTGGGGAGGCAAATATGCACCTAACAAATTTGGATCTATGGCTGAAAGAAGCTGGATATGGGATCCTATCCTGGGCTAAAATACCTTTCTATGTTGCTTTGAGATTATTTCGAGTCCAAATCACATTGTGCTTACTTTGAGCACATAAACAGCGATCATGGGTCAACTTGAGCTGTGTAAATGTGACTGTGAGTATAGGCAGAACATCTACATCTCTTTTTGAGGAAAACAGAAATGTCCAAGGGATTCTTTTCCTTCGAGGATACGAAAACCCAGAAATTTGGGGAAATTTTAAAATATTTGCCTTTATTTTGTGTTTATGAAAATGAAACTTTATTTCCTTAAGAAAGTCCACTGATTTAGCTAGCTAAATATACCTGTTAATTTAGAAAGTATTAATATATAAAATAAATGTGTACAGGTAGCTTACTTTTCAATGACAATGGTTCCACCAAGTGCTGAGGATGGCACTTGCCTGCACACCTGAGTGTATTTTCTACCTGTTAACATATCCCTATGAGAGGAAGTAAAAATTACACCGAGAAAGCAAGAGTGGTGGTGACCTCTATATGAAAAAGATCTCAGGTGTATGTGGCTTTCAAAGAGAAACACAGTGAGTGGAGTTGCAGCTCTATAAAACAGAGAGGAAACCTGATTTCCAGAAACAAAAATGAAAATGAACATGGCATCCTTTCTCAAGACAGGATTGCTATCTGCCTGAGTCCAGACACTGCCTCTGCTGGTCCTGGTCTGAGTCTAGCAACCTTTTGACACATTCTGGTCTAATTTTGAAACTGTAGCATATTTTATCATTTTCAATGAATGCTAGGGAACCATTAGGCCTGGTTTTTACAGAAAGATGCTTGTGAGCTTCAGAAATAAGCTAAGTCAGGTCATCCACACTTGCACAGGCTGTCAGCCTTACGGTGGGTTTCCAGGAATAAACATCGTTCTTCAAATCTGGTCAGGATCCCATGTCTGTACCAGCCAGAAACCTAGCCCCAAGCCTCTGTTTTATAAACTGCATTTTACAACATGTCTACCTTATTTTATCCTACCTTACTGGCCCAGACCTTCGCTCAGTCCTACCCCCAGCCCTCATCTTACCACAGATGTAAAAATTTTGGAAATGATGCAAGTCTGAAAAGCCAATATTTTCCTTGGAAAGTATGGAGAGTGCGGGGATGGAAGGAGATGTTCAGAAAAAATATCCATTTAGGGAAAAATTCCAGTATCATTGTAAACATTGCTTTAAAAATTCTTTCACTGTTCATTCTGAGACAGAGTATTTCACATGAGACCCTCCTTTTTTTTTCTCCCCCAACTTTTCCATACCAGATCCAAGGGAAAATAAACTTCCAACACTAACTTTTTCTGTATGTGTTTCCAGATTTTTTTTTCCCAGGCCCTGAAGTTTCTAAACATGTTTTAGGCTCTGAGCTTGCAAATGTGTAGGTTGCACGACATGTGAAAGTCTGAGTCACCTGAGGGAGTGGTTGTACCCACAACATGCTAGGTCTGCGGGAAGAAAACCCTTCCTTCCTGTGTAAACGTGGGAAGAGCTCTCCCAAACAGTTTCAGACCTGGAAAAAGACTGGTGTGGCCAAAAGCCTTCCTGGATTTTCCCTCCTACTTCTGTCAGTTTTTCTCTAGATAGGTGCTCCTCCATTCTACTTACTTTCTTGCATTTTTCCTTAGACCCTCTCATCTACAAGGTCTGAGCAAGGCTTTGCAGATATGATAGTTCATTATCAAGGGGCATTTGGCTTGCCCTTCTATAACAAGACTGCAGTATGGGGGTGGTTTGCCCTGTCTTGTGTTGTTCTTCAACTCCCTAGATCTACATGTAGTTTAAAAATAAAAATAAAAACAAAAGAAACAACAAAACAAAAACAAAACAAAAAATGCCCACCAAACCTCTACAGAGCTTTGCAGATATGATAGTTCATTATCAAGGGGCATTTGGCTTGCCCTTCTATAACAAGACTGCAGTATGGGGGTGGTTTGCCCTGTCTTGTGTTGTTCTTCAACTCCCTAGATCTACATGTAGTTTAAAAATAAAAATAAAAACAAAAGAAACAACAAAACAAAAACAAAACAAAAAATGCCCACCAAACCTCTACAGATCTGATAGTGTAAAAGAAACAACAAAACAACAAAACAAAAACAAAAAAAAATGCCCACCAAACCTCTACAGATCTGATAGTGCTGGTAGGTGTTCGGGTGATGTTGGGATGCATATTGGTAGCCATTGATGCATACATTCTTAACTGTATCCAGCTGAATGTATCCAAGGAGCACAGCCCACACACCCAACAGAAAATGCTGTTAGGTGTTTCTTTACCTGCTATTTAGGGTTCTGCTGTGTTTTCCTCTACATCTCTCTGAGTCGCCAGTGTAATCCTTTACCTGATGACTGATAGCCCTGATTTATACAGCTGAGATGTGGACTCATGCTGCTGCTCCTGCTGCCTGAATGTTCCGTTGTGCTGTCAGGGGTTCATTATAATGAAGAGATACAGGACGGAACCTGTCAGCCTGCGGGCACGATCTGTGCTGCAAGCCATAATGCATATGGCACACTGGAAGCTGCCACACTGGCAGAGTGAAGGCTGTTCTCCCCAACTGTGACATGCATATACACAAATACACACACACACACATTTATATGAAGTGGTAGTCAGCGCTATAGATATGGATACGAATAAATATTCTCTGCATGGCAGAAATGCAGCTTGAACTACAATGCACTTAAATATTTCAAGCTTTCTAACAACACCTCCTGCAAAGAAAGCAAAGGGTAGAACTTGAAAATTATTTCTACATCTATCTTTCTTTTATGTGTTATCTTGTGCTTTTGCTAAGTCAACGTTTCTATTCTTCCAAAATAAAAATGGTTTATTGATTCATGATTTTTAAAAGCCCAGTACTTCAACAACAGCATTAGAGGAGAGCAAAAAAACCCCCAACCACCCACCCTCAAAACATTGTGTGATGTTTTGAATTATTACAGATCTGTCTTTTCTGCCTGAATTCCTTTTCCTACAGGATTTATACATTTTTCTGGGAGACACTTGGGCCAATAAGTCAGCACAATCAAGGTTTCGATGTGCAGCCTGGCTACGCTGACAACTGGCTGGGGAAATGCACTCATGGGTAGGTAGCAGCACCATGTTCAGAGAGGTGATGGGTCAGCTCAGAGCTTCAGGGTGGCCATCGGGGCCTCACCAGTGCCTGGTAGCCAGAGGATGGTATAATTGACTATAGTATTTCATTAAGGTGCAAATGGAATCATTTGCCCAAGATCGAAGCTCTTTGTTGCCCTCTGCAGGGCCAGGAATGAGGAACTTTATGCATCAGATATTGAAAAGAAAAAAGGAAAATGGATAGAAAAAAAAAGTGCTTGGAGTCTTGAAAGAATGTACCTCCATGGCAGTAAATCTTGATACATTTCTGGTTCTTTAAGAGCCCTTCCATTGTTCAGTGATTCATACATCAAGCTGTATTTTAAAGACCTGACATGTTTAGTGCTTTAGAAAGGTAAGGGTTTTCTGCTCAAGAAAAAGAACTCTGTGTATGCCTTCTATCATTACTTTTTCTGTTTATCTGGAGGATATAGTGTGGTGTTTGCTAGAAAGACATTACACAAGTTATCCATATGTGTTCAAAATGTATGTGGTCCATCATCAAGTTATTCATAACTGCTTAATTCCTG
>NW_008671075.1:61233-81002 GCF_000695815.1 Acanthisitta chloris
TGGGGAAGAAAACACAACCCCAACTTCTTAAAAAAAGTCAACACTGTCCGGATGTAAGCTGTAAGGAAGTACCCATTTTTCTCAAAGGATCACTAGGAACACAAAGTATTTCACTCTGCTATGTTATAGTTATCTTTAAATTGCAAAGTAGCTGAAATAACTGAAAGGTAGAAGGAAATCATTAAGTACAAAGCAAAAATAGAACCAGACTCCATTAGCAAAGCATCTTTTTTTCTGTTGTCTCAGCTTTTCAAGGCTGGTGAGGTGACAGCTTCTTGTTTAAGTTTTCACAGATTTCTTTACAGGCACATAACCCATGAACTTGTGACTGAGATACATACATTATACATGTATTCATAAATGAACATTGATCAGGTTTGAAAATTCTTGATTATGAACTCATGCTTCTTAGATTCCTTGAATATTGACACCACCTTCCAAAATCCTATATATTCAGATGTATCTTATGTTTTATGGGGTATTTCTGGCTTCGGACATCCAAAGACCTCAGACTCAGAATCTATGTTGAATAAAGAGAACAGGTGTCTACCTCCAGGAGCTGGAGTAGAGATTTTATTTAGCTTAATACACCAGATTGTGTATTTTCTGTGTAATTCTGCTTGGAACATAAGGAGGAAAAAGATATAATAAATAGTGGGGAAAAAATATTTACCACCAGACTTGCATGTTTTGTCTGATCCTATGCCCTGGAAACTGACAGCAGAGCTCCCATTGCCTTCAGTGGATCTACTAGGAGAGTAGAAAAGAGATGCCAAAGATTATAGGTCTATATTTTGTTTCTATTAAATGTTTCAATGGATGATGAGGCTGAAAAGACTCCAGTGTTCACTCTAGCTAAGCTTAGACTGTAAGTGCACATGTGCCCTGTGCTTTGGGCAGGACATATCACTCTCTTTTCACACTCAAACGGGTTTGGCAAAGTATGTCTCCCTTCCCACACACAGTAAATGCTTCTCCCAGTCCTGCCTTGAACAAACCCCTGGGGGTGCTCCCTGCTTCCCTCGGGGAGAAGAATATGGGAATGGAGCCAGCCAGCTCGATGGCTGCTGCTTCAATGGAGTGGGGAGAGCTGTGTCTCCGCCTGGCAGAGACTGCACCTCCAGCAGCCACCCTTCATCTCTGTGTTGGGTTGCCAGTGAGTCTAGCTGAGCCATCTGGGTGGCATCTGCTTCTTGAACAGCTTTTTCTGGACTTCCCTGGGAAAAGAAAGCAGGCCAGGTGGAAGTACTTTATTGGCCAGGTCTGGAACATTGCCTACCGGTTAATATCGATGTGTAAGAATGGCTGTCTTGCTCAGACCAGAGAGCCCTGTGGAGCAGTAGCCTGTCTCCAGAGGTAGCTGAGGACAGACAGGTCAGGAAGATTGCAAGAATAGGCAAGGGCATAGCCATGCTTTCCTGGTATGCTTCCCTTGCCTCTCATGGCTCAGAGATGTCCTGCAAAAGCAACCGTGCCTTTGTGCTTGGAAGCCTTTCATTAACTTTTCTTCTGTTATCTTGTCTAATCACTTCTTGGACCTCTGCAAGCTTTTGGCATCTGCAACATCCTGTGGTAAGGAATTTCCATAGTGTAATGGGTTAAAAAAAGGTACTTCCTTTTGTTTATTTTAAACCTGCCACCTGCTAATTGCATTTGAGTTCCCTAGCTCTGGTGCTGTGACAGGCTCAATCCCCATGCACCTTCTCTGTGGTGTTTTTGATCACACAGACCTCTGTGTAGGTCCCTTCGGATTATTAACTCTTCATTTTAGGGAAGCTGTCCTGTGATATGGGCCTTGCAAATGGTTTTAGACTCACTGATGTGGAAAGTGGTGGATGCTTTAAATATCCAACATGTGTTGCAACATGTCTCCTAAACACTGCCTTTTTTTTCTCTCTTTTTTTCTCTTTAGCAATTTAATCTCATTCATAAAAATATTTGCAGGTGGCATCAGTTGCAAGTATTTTCCTGTCTTGAACTTACTGCTGGCTGATTACAAATACATAAATATTTTACATACATGAAACAATATAAACATACATGTGATCTGTTACTACTGTAGATAATTTTTTTTACATTTAGGTCATCTTTGGTCAAAATAATTCTTAATTAGCATGAAAAAATAATCTTGTTTCGTGTTTTTAATATGTGAAATACCTTCAAAGATGAATATGCAGGAAGCTCCAATTGCATGCAGTATCTGCTGCAAGGGAACACTCTAAGTTTAGTGTCTTCTGTATTTTAAATCAATACAATATACAGGCCTGCAAGCGACAAGGAGAGGTAAACTTGATAGATTACTGGTTATGGAACGTGAATAAAAACACGGAGACCTACAGAACTTTAGCAGAGACTTGCAGGGTGGGGAAGGGAGCTAAGCATTTGACTGGCTCCTTCTCTTCTGCTTAAAACTGCTGTTCAGTCCCTAAAGTTGCCAGCTTGTCTGTTTGATGGCTTGGCTGGGCTCTGTCGGGAAATGTGCAAATTGCAGCTTGTGGGAACAGGGGAAAAACACAGAAACTAGACTAATGTGGAAGAAGAGCATCTAACCTCACAAAATCAGTTTTTAACCTGGAACTGCCAGGCCTGGTTAAGGAGAAGGATTGGTTTCTTGTAACTTTAATCACATTTGAAGTAGTTAGCCTATTAAGCCTTGTTTATTCCATGATTCTATTAACAGCTTTGATCCATGTCTGCAGCTTTTCCCCACATTAGGGGGATGTATAACATGTAGCTGTACAAAAAGAAGTGGGAGGAAACTCTTTGCACAGTGCTGCAATGAAATAGCTGCCTTGTGTGTGGCTCAAGGGAGGCCGATGAAGCATTACCCTACTCTGAGCATGCGTGCCCCTGGGAAAATGACAGCAATCTCTGGGAAAGAGGATCAGCAGAGGAAGTAAACACTGCTTGGCTGGGTATGGCAGTCACACCTCTTAAATAACCATTGTGGAAGAACCAGCTTCAGTAAGCCAGTGGTCAGGAATAGAAGTATCCTGGATTTTGTTGTGCCAAAAACAGGAATATATGAGATATTTTGATACTTCTGCTGTCCCTTTCAGGCAAAGTCTGGCAGGGCAGAGCTATGGGAATCTGCAAAAGAAACCAGATTGAACTTTTGATCTGAAAAAAAATAAATAATTCACATCACTTTCTTAATCCAAACCCACAGGCTTCAACTTTATAAGGACACTTGTGTTTTTCCTTTTTTTTCTGTGGTTAGACAGCCACAGTAGAATTAAAGGGTTCTGCTTATGCTAGACAAGCTCCGATTTAATACCCATTAAATACTCTGTAGATGGTTGAAAAAGTGCTTTGGATTCAAATTGTCTTGTTTCATGGTGAATATATTTATTTTCATTCTTCATTCACTCAACAATCTGAAGCTTTTTACAGCTATGCAAACTACTATTCTGTTGTTCCCCTCAAAGTTTTGTGGGAGCCAGCAATCCAACTGCTAACCATTCGTTCTGTGTAAAGCAAGATATATAAGCACAGGTCTGTAGCACATACAGTTGCTTTACCAGATTCTTCTCTAATTTGCAAATCAAATTCTGTCCTGCCAACTTGAACACATCCTGGCACTGGAGCTCCAGAATAGAGTTTTTTGGGGCAAGAGCTGTGGCAGAACCAGGATCCTCTTTCACATCTCCTTCTGGCTAAGAGCTAATGTACAAATTCATAGTTAATGAAGAAGCATTTTACTATTGGGCTTCAAAGTGAGTAGTAGCTGATCCTGACACCCAAGAGTGTCTGTTTCTCAGTTACCCCTTTTGCAATGTGGGTGAATGGTACTTATTAGGCAAAGCTGTAAAGCCTTTGCTGATAAAAGCCTTTCTCAGCCCAAGGCTGTCACTTTTTCTCTTGGGTTCTGTCCCATCCACAGGTCTTCTGTGAAGTTGTGAGTCTGCTGACAAGAAGAATCAAATCTTATGGCTTAGGAAGCACTTATGATACTCTACAATACTGTCTCCCACTTCTGTCAGCAAATTCAAGAATGACCTCTTGGCATTCAGGTCTCTGTTGTCCTTCAGGTCTTTGTCTTCCTTATCCATTGCTCTCCTTTTTGTCCCTGTGCCATTCCCATTATTTTTCTATTCTTTACCTCCAGCAGCCAGTTCGTTTGGTTTTGTTTGTTTACAGGGTGAGTTTTTTGGGGGGAGTATTGTTTTTTACCTTGTGGGTCTAGTGTTTTTTAATTACTCCTGAGTTGCAGATTCACATGTGTCACTAAACAGCATGAGAGCTAACCCTTTGAGGTGACAAAGAAAAGCTGGATCCATGAGACTAGAGTGGATATAATGAAATTAGAATATGGACAGGAATCATACTTCATCTAACTCTTGCCTTGAAACAAAAGTACCCCAAGGTAGACCCTTCAACTCCAACAGATGTTAACTTGTTCTTAAAAGGCTCTACTGAGCCTATTCTACTCTCATAGAATTCCCATGTGTTCCACCCCTCACTGCCCTCATGACTGGAATTTTTTGGTAGTATCATTCATAGAAAGAAAACCATGCTTCATTTAGTCAACTTGAACAACTGATCACCATCTGCTTTACAACATTTCTTTTCTATATTGATGAAGACTTTCCATCTGCTATACTCCTACCTAGTTCATGTCTATATTCAAAAGTTGTTATAGAGAATATTGATATGCTTTTCCTTATAAAAGCAGCATTATGAAAAATCTGTAACATGGAGCTGCCACTGTGTGGGTGGTTGGGGGTGTTGGATGGGTGGGGGTATTGGATATGTGGGTGGTAATGGTGGCCATGCAAGTGTCAAATATTTGGAGAGTTTCTATGTACTTATTTATCTCTGACCAAACAGGAAATATTTTTATTTAATGTTTTTTTTTTTACATAAAAGCAGGTGGATAGGAAAATGTTTTATTTCTTGAAGCATTTTGTCCCTATATTCTACCATAATTGGCCCATTTTGCTACAGCTCTATTACTTTGCATGTAGCACTCCACCTTCAGAAAATAAATCTACTGTCATAAAGCTGTTGATAAGCTCATACTAAATCTGATTCTAAAAGTTCTCATTATGTTGTTTTGGGAATATAGCTACTGGTATATTTACCCTCCTCAGCAGGACTCAAGAATATGGATCCAGGCTCTTAGCAGTACTGTATAGTGGGAAGATGAAGCAATGGCTGTAAGTTAAAACAAGAGAGGACCAGATTATATATAAACAGAAACTGCTTTCTCATGAAGACAGTCAAGTAGTGGAGCCAAGGTCCAGGAACCTGTGTAGTCTCCAGCCTTTAAGGTTTTCAAGACCTGCCTGGATAAAGCCCTGAGAAACCTGGTCTAGTCCTACACCTAACTCAAGTTTCAGTAGAAAGTTGGGTTAGAAACACCTGAGGTCCCTTCCAGCCTGAGCATGTCTGATCTCATGATCCTGTGACTCTCAGACATGAAACCAGCACATAGACAAATAAGACATAGAAGCAAACAAAGATTTCTAGCAAGTTTAGTCAACCTCTTCTGCATCACAGTAGCACTCGCTTTCTTCTAGAGAATTATTCAGAAAAGCAATCATAGAATCATCCGGGTTTTAAAAGACCACAAAGATCATCAAGCCCAACCCTACCGTTGTTACTATACCATAGCACTAAATGCCACATCCAGTCTCGTCTTGAAAACCTCCAGGGATGGTGAATCCACCACCTCCCTTGGCAGCACATTCCAATGCCTGATAACTCTCTCTGTAAAAAATATTTTCCTAATATCTAACCTAAACCTCCCCTAGCAGAGCTAGAGCCCTCTTGTCCTACTGCTAGCTACCTGAGAGAAGAGACCAATCTCGACCTGACTACAGCCTCCTTTCAGGGAGTTGTAGAGAGTGATAAGGTCTCCCCTGAGCCTCCTCTTCTCCAGGCTAAACACCCCCAGCTCCCTCAGCTTGTCCTCATAGCACTTGTGCTCAAGTCCCTTCACCAGCCTCGTTGCTCTTCTCTGGACCCACTCTAGTACTTCAATATCCTTCCTGAACAGAGGGACTCAGAACTGTACACAGTATTCAAGGTATATCCTTGAATCCACTACAGTTGTTTCCCCAAACACAATTATGAATGATGGTCATGATATTTTTCTTAAAATAAGCATTCAATTTGGCTCAAATCCCTAGAATAACTCCCTATGTCTGCTTGGCTGTTCTTGGTCTCTCATGTTCTTGGGTTTTCTTAGAATCAGAACAGATCCTCTGCTTTCCTGCCTAAGTTTCTGATATCCTCAGAGTATATATTTCCCTTCGTTCTGTTGGTGAAAAGGTATAGGAAGTAAAGAGCAATTATTTGATATATCCTAACAGATGCTTTCCATTCACTATCCAAGTTCTCAAAATGCTGGTTGCTGTTGTACACTTTTTGCACTGGCTTGTGAACTCCCTCACCAATGATCCATTTACCAGGAGATCAGTTGGATGTTTTCTCACTCCCAAAGGTGTCACACAGACATACTTCTGGTTAGGATGCACTATTTTCTACAGAGGACCAAGCAGAGCCATGTTCCTCAACCTCAATGGTAAAAGCTCAGTGGTAAAAGCTTCTGGACTCTCTTTTGCTCAGTTTGGTTTTACTTCAAAAAGCTGAATTGTGTGCGTGTGCACATACAGGCATATAAAGCTTATTCTGTAGCCACTCTGTGCTGGATGCAAACATTTGTAGTTCTGTTTTGTGTATGTGTGGGCCAGTTGGCAGTGTTTGTTACAGTAATTTAACAACTGAAAGTGGTAATGCCTGAACACTGTTCTGTTTTCAGGAATATATTTAAAATGAATGTGGCTTCCAGGGCCAGGTGCTGACACCCCTAAGGAGTACTCAAGCAGTACTTCACCCCTCTTGCAAGTTTGGGTCAATGATAGAATTACTTAAAGAGTAAGAGTTGTGAGTAAAGGCATCATCATCTGGCCTCACATTAGTAATAGAGGTAAAGGACAATGTATCTGCTAGTATGTTCCCCACGTGTATATGGTTGTGGATTTTGAGGTTTTTTTAGAAGAAAATTGTGCGTTAGAGCTTTAATTTTTAATTGTTATCTTTTTTCCCCAGTATTAAACAAAAGCTCTGTCTACAGTACACAGGAAAAATGCCTCAGATTTGTTAGATTTGAAATCTGAACGGCTGATTTTTTCAGTCTTGTGATATTAAACTGCTTTCCGCAATGGAGAATTGGAGGCTTGGGCTATGATTTTCCTGAAAGTCTAACCAAAATCTCCCACTGCAACTTAAGTTTATTAATTCTGCAATTGCATCCCTTCCTCCTCATCAACAATTCTTTCCTCTCCATATGCAAATCATGACTTGTTGTGGATGATGACAAAGTGGAATATAGGGGTAGGTTTGCCAAATATTAGGCTGAATGTTTCCCTTCAATTCATAGCCTAAGCTTTTTGGAGAGCAGGAGAACCCTGAAGTCCTGCAGTCTGCTCCTGTGGCTTAGAGGGTTGTACCCAGTACGTGCTCAATATTCTGATGGTAGCTTTCTGTTGTTAGCAACACTGAATAAAACTTATTTTCTTATCCGTCCACAGTCTGAAATGTAATCCTTTAAATGTGTGGAATCTTTTTTTCTTCTCTCTTTCTTTAGAAGTGTAGCTTTTCTTATAAATCCCATCCACCGTTACAGTTGAGTGGTCTCTGTTTACAGTGTATATGCAAGACAAAAGATTATTTTTGTAATGGGGCATGGAAAATCTTCACAGAAAGCATCTCTCTGTTTTACAAAGGAATGTAATGTGCAGGACCAAACCTGTCAGCTCTCACTTATTTCAGCTGAGACTTGTTCGCTTTCAAACAGCCTTTTACAGCACCCTGTCTCACTCCAGCAAGGAGAAAATTTCACAGTATGATTCAGTGAGACTTCTCACTCATTTAACTGTCATCACATGAGAATTCCTGTCTCATGAACAGAGGTAATGGAAAGGTACTGTTTGTGAGATCTCTCAGGTTTGTGAGCTTTTCTACATCCAGTGAGTGATCAGAGAGTTCTGCTCAAAGAGAAAGGGTCTCTGCTCTGAGCCAGCAGGACCTTCTCCATTTTCAGCAGTGGGGAGAAACACTATATTCCAGCAGTAAAATAAGTACTTCTGTAAGAAACCATCCCCACAGTAGTGAAGGTCTGTAGCAGGCTGAGGTCAGAGAAAATATGGATGATTTTGCCTTTGTTAGTCCCATGTATTCTCTGTTGTCAATAAATTACGTCTTTTGAACAAAATGTGCTTGATTCTCTAACCATACCCTCAAGTATTTAACAGAAAAGGAAATATTTATCTATGTAGTCCCTATTCTGTCTGTAAGAATTGGAGTTGGGTCCAGTTCACCATCAAAGAACCAAGTCATGAAATAAAAATTTATTATAATAACTTACATGATATGATATAAAGTACTGCAGAAGTCTGTTCAATAATAATAATAAAAAAAGAAAGCATAAAAGAGAAGGCACAAGCTAGACAGTTTTACAGAACAATGCATGCAAAGGCCAGGAAGCATTTTATAGCTCCTGGTATATTTGTCAAACATCCTTAACCTTACTGTCAACTCGGAAATGTGGCCTGTGTTACCCAAACAGCAATACATCCCACCACAGCTGTGACCTGTGGCAACTAGTTTTACAACAGAGCTGTTACCCAACGAAGACAAACTCAGGAGTTCATGCAGACACCAATTTTGTCAGCAATCATCTCAGGGCTGCAAGTAATCTAAGTTGTGGAAATAGATACGAAAGTCCAGTCAGGGAAAGTGTATGTCCTGATTAGTGAGATCATGGCAATGATTCTCTCTGTGTAGAATGGAGATATTTCCCTTGTATATCCTGTATGAACCTGGCAAAGATCCCCTTGTGCTGAAATTGAATTGACAGAGCAGCTTGGGAAAAGTGTGTGAGCATGTTTTCTTCAGAAATGATCAGCATTGGTCACCTACCATGCTTAAAGGTTGGACCTTACTTCAGCACAGATGATAATTGAAATTTGCAATAGCTCTTGGTTCTGCTCTTGCCTTTTTTCTCAGCCTTCTGCTACATGCAAAGGAATGCAAGTGTGTTCCTGAACTCTACACTGATCTGACAGGGAAGCAAGTCTATGTGCTTTCTTCTCTCATCCTAGTGCTTCCATGCTGAAGTGGTCAGAATTTAACCTTTAGCAAGACCTGTCAAGCAGTGGCTGGATCCAACTATCTTCTTTTCACCAGTTAACTGTTTGTCTGTGCTTGCCATTTCAGTGGGAACTCTGATTATGTTGGCTGCTTTTAGATGGTAACTGTAAGCTTTCTTTTGGAGAATATAGCAGGAAAGAATTCAGAGAGAAGAGGAAGAATTGTGTGTATGGCCACAAATACAATAGACATGTACCCGTAAGCATGCCCACATGGGGAAGCATGCTGTCATCTTCCCAGTGAGAAGGACCCTCATGTCCTGACATGGAAGCTGAGAATCTATTCCATCATATTGAGAAATTACCAAAACTTCAGCCATCTGTACTACCAGAAACAAAATAATTCCTCATCAGTAAATAATAGCACCCCTGTGTTTTGGACAACACGAACTCTTCAGTATGTTAAAACATTATTGAATATTGACAGTGGGATAGGATTTGTGAGGCCTCTCATGATCAATCTCTTTCTTTTTAAATAGATGATTAACTGAAATCTGAGGAGTTCTGATATGCCTGTTGATTAAGAGCAGTTATGTTTTAAACAGATTCCTACAGTTTTTGTAGTTGGAGCTTTGATGTCTGAGCTATAACTCACACAGAAGCAGGAATATAAGCTCATCTTTCACAGGTCAGAAAGAATGGATACCTGTATATTTGATTTCTTTTATTTCTGATCATCTTACAGGCCACCAATTTGGGTGGCTCCTCTGATTTACAACTAAGAGCAGATTTTTCTGCATAGCAGATTTTTCTCACTTTTGTCCAGTTTTTAGTTTTTCACTTGTCAAATAATATCTTCTTAGATAAATAAACATGATTTTTTTTCCTAGCTTGCCTGCTATTCTCTGTGGGATAACAATAACAAGTGGAAGTTACAAAAACCCAACACTTAGAGCCATACAGCATCTCAGATCAGAAAGCATACATACTTTTCACTGTCTGCAAAACACATAAAAAGCCCTGTCCTCTCAGTTGTTCTGACTTCTAAATCTCAGATGAAGGGAAAGGAATAGTTTGGTCTGACCCAGAGCTGCTCACTCTAGCATCAGCTTTCTGTGCTGCTGCAAATGCAGGGCATCCACTCTTCCTCAATGTAAGACTGCCAGACATCAAAGAACATATCCGATAAAACTCTCAGCTGTGTATCTTCATCTGCAGATATGACATCTTGATGCTGTTGGCTGCCAGGACAAGTAAGGGCAATGCTCATTTTACTGTGCTTCAGAAGAGAAAAAAACCTACCACTTACCTTTCAAGAAAACCATTTCAGGAAAATGGTGTAAGCATCTGTTGGAAGAATCAAATTTTGTTCCTCTGCAGGAGTGTACACCTGAACCCATGCTTGGTTTACCAATGATAATTTTCTAGTTTGGCTTTTATAGGACAAAAGGCAGTATCATTGAAAGGCCATCTTGTGTTGGAAAAGGCTCAGATGGTGTACAGGCCTGGCAATGAAAGCTCTGGGATGTGAGCATGCCAAACTGGCATACAGCACTCTTGATAAGCTCAGCATCTGGTCAGCAGCTTGTGTTGGGTGTATTGGTGAACTTAATCCAGACTATTGTGTCAAACATACATTGCATTGTAACCATCTCTTTCAACAGGTAAACAACTGAAGAGACAGCAAATTAAACTATCATTCAGCTCTACACATAGGGTTTCCTGCTGTACTGTCACTGAAGCATGTGCTGACAAATACATCTTAGATAGTACGTAGGACTTGCCTCCAGAGTAGGATTTAAAATTCCTTCTTGAATACTGCACAGAATTGTCTTCCTCAGCTGAACCAGTCTGACCAAAAGGTTCAAAAGCTCGATGAGACAAACCCCTAAAAGAGGGAGAGAAGAGTAAGAGTAAAGCTATACTATGAGACTGGGGATTCGAAGAAGTCAGAATTGTAGAAGGCTGTTCATGAGGACGACTAAATTCCAGACAGGAAAGACAAACATGCCAAAGTTTTGGTGTGTCTTCCCTTTGGTATTGTAGCTTAGATTTAAACTGAAATATTACTTCAATGTAAGAAGGGTGCTTGGCTTTGTTGTGCTCCTTGCCAGTCTCAAACTGCTCGAAGCAAATTTGAGCACAGAGTGAGGGATGTGTGACATCACTTAGCCCAGCCATCTGCAGTTTCATGAAGTCACACTATGTGGTCTCCCTCAGAAACACATCTGGTTCTGTCTTGAAGACACTGAAAAACACGCTACTGTTCCACATACTGGGTTCTGCATCTCCAGACACTGGCAATTAGGAACCTTCTCCTGCTTCCCAGCATGGTTGCATCCATGGCTCTCTTCTACCTGTTTGTTCTGCTGCCAGGATTGTCTGATAACTTCAGTAGTTCTCCTTCAGGTGTGTGCATTTACCTTGAGCAACTGTATTTCCATACAGCTTGTATTAAGCTAGCTAGCAGGCCTAGGCCTTTTAATCTTTCTTACATGATAGTATTTCCATCCTCATGGTCAGTTGCATGGGCCTCCTCCATTCCCAATTTTATAGAATCATAGAATCATAGAATTTTAGAGGTTGGAATGGACCTGACAAACCATCTAGTACCAACCCCTCTGCCACGGGCAGAGACACCTCCCCACTAGACCAGGTTGCTCAAGGTCTCATCCAGCCTGGCTTTGAACACAACCAGTGTTGGGGCAGCCAGTACTGCCCTGGACAACCTGTTCCAGTGTCTCACCACCCTTACAGTCAAAAGCCTTTTTTCTAATATCTAACCTGAACTTCCCCTCCTTCAGTTTGAACCCATTACCCTATCATTGCAGTTCCTAATAAAGAGTCCCTCTCTGGCTACCTTGTAGGCCCCTTCAGATACTGAAAAATTGCTATGAGGTCTCCACACAGTCTTCTCTCTCCAGACTGAACAGCCCCAACTTTCTCAGCCTGTCAATTCTGACAATCCACGTTAACGTTTTGTAAATGTGGATTGTCAGAATACAGTGTACAATGCTCCTGTGAGGATGCTATGAACACCTTCATATAGGACATAAATGCTTTTTTTATTTTGCTGGAGGTAGTTGCCGTGTATAAAATCACAGATTCATCAAGGTTGGAATAGACCTTTCAGATCAAGTCCAGTTGTCAACCAAGCACTACCACAGTAACCCCTAAACCACTAAACCATATCGCACAGAGCCAGATCCAGATGTCTACTGAACACCTTCAGGAATGATGACTCCACCACCTCTCTGGGCAACCAATTCCCATGACTGACCACTGTAACAGTGGGATTTTTTTTCTAATATCTAACCTGAACCTCCCCCATCTCAGCATAAGGCCATTTTTCCTCTTGTCCTCTCACTGTAGACATGGCAGAACAGACTGGTCCCCACCTCACTACATCTTCCTTTCAGGTAGCTGTAGAGAATGATGAGGTCCCCCAAGCCTCCTCTTCTCTAGACTAAACAAACCCAGCTCCCTCAGCCATTGCTCGTAAGGCATATTTTCTAGACCCTTCACAAGCCTTATTGCCCTTGTCTGGACATGCTCCAGCACCTCTATGTCCTTTTTAAAGTGAGGGGCCAAAAACCGAACATAGTACTCGAGATGTGGCCTCAACAGTGCTGAGTACAGGGGGATGACCATTTCCGTAGTCCTACTGGGCACACTGTTGACTCATATTGAGCCTGCTGTCAACCAGCAACCCCACATCCCTTTCTGTTGAACCCAAGCACAGGACCTGACACTTTGCTTTATTGAGCTTATTCAGTTGTCCTTAGCCCATTGATCAAGTCTGTCCAGGTCTCTCTGTAGAGCCTTTCTACCCCTGAACAGGTCAACTCTCCCACTCAACTTAGTATCATCTGCAAATTTACTGAGGATGCACTCGATCCCCACATCCAGATCATCAATAAATGTCAAACAGGACTGGCCCTAAAACTGGGCCCTGAAGAACACTAGTGTTAGGTAATGGCTAATTTTCATTCATTCATTCACAGTCCTACTTGTTTATCTGTAAATAATAAATGCAAGATCAGTTCCAGACTCCTGAAGAGCGAACATCTCCCAGCTGTACCATCCAAGGTAGCCAAACTCAGTTTGCAAGATGACTAGGAAGGTGGGGCAAGAGTAGGAGCCAGGGCAAGCATGATGTAGGTCTGCTCAGGGAGGCTTCTGCTGTGTGAGAGGGTCAAGGTGGGGGATGCTGTGAAGAGTATCACTCAGAGAAGGCAGAGGAGGGCACAGATGCAGAACTAGAATCTCAATAGCAAGCTCCTATTGTCATGCAAAGCTCTTTCAACGTCTTTGAAACCTCTTGATGGTGAGGGCATTGACTGCTTCACAGGGGAGACTGCATTCCTTATGCTGGAGATTTTGGGAACACCAGGAGCACTGCTGGAGGACATACACCTCATGGCACAGGAATGTCTGACAGTTTTAAAAGTTTCCACGGAGGTAAGTTTTCAGAACAGATGCTGCTTTCTGCTGTTCAAGACCCAAACATTGCTGCATTGTGCTCTAACACAAGAATCAGAACGTGACAGAGGGCAAGTATGCATGTTTGCCTTATTCTCATTTTCTGATAACAACATTATGCCAAAATAAACAAATGGTGAGCAGCTAGCAAGATTTAAAAATACTTTTTTAATAATCTGTGTATTTTAAAGCATAAGTGATAAAAGTTTCATGTGTGTATAGGCACACACTGCCTTTCTATTTTTGCCCTTTTTATGTTTTTTATAACAGTTTTCTTTGAAGGAAGCCATTACTGTTATACGTGAGTGAATAATTTTTTACTCTGCTCAAATAATTTGAATTTGTGCTTAATACAAAAGAAGATAAACATATCCTATATCAAAATGCAGATTTGTTTATTTGCATATTATTTAATCCCACATTTAACCCCTCAGAGCTGTTAGAATTTACTGTTAAGTAAAGTTGTCCACTTTACACTCCAGGACAAATTTGCTTGAAATACAATCCTAAACTTCATCACAGACTGCCAGAAAACATTCATCCATATCTGAAGAGGATTAAATGCAAGCTCTCCAAAGCCCCATCTATCTATCAGCAACCCTAAAAAGCCTATCACTGTAGTGTCTAGACACTGAGATAACCCTCCTGATGGAAGCAGATGGTAAAGACCTCTCCACATCATGGATTTCTGTGAAAGATATAAGGACACGAGGTTGAGTTAACAGTCTCTTGGCACAGCTTTTCATCGGAAAAAGACACTACCATATTTAAATACACAAAACAGGATGAAGTAAATCCTGGAGTTTTTTAATTCACCCAGGCTGAAAATTCATGAACCTGAGCCTGGACTGTAGCAATAAATGAAGACCAGGACAAAAAAAAAGCCATGGCAGTAATTCCATAGCAGATTTACATCTCAGGAAATGAAATCAAGGAAACCCAAGAATCAAAATGGGTTAATAATCCTTGATATAAACACATGTGGGAATGTTTTTATTCCAGTGAAAGAATTCTTCCTGAATGGTGGTTGCAAGAAGAGTCAGATGCTCAATTTAAGTCTTAGTAAGAATAGAATTTAAGACCTTCATGACCCAAGATGTGTACAGAATGGAACGGTTAGCAGGCCTAAATCCTAAATATTCTGAAACTCCCTACTCACTCAAACAAAGTCACACTGTCTCAAGCAGTTTGACAGAGTGCAGCACCTGGGACTTTGCTCTTCAAGCGCCCAGGTAAGCACAGTCCTCCAATCATAATCCTCTATATATAAAGTAAAAGGACTATGAAACATCTATATTTTACTTTTTCATGTCCTCAAACCACCACTTATCCTGGGTAATAGGTTGGCTTCATCCTCACCAATCTGAATGCACCATTGCTCAATGGGATGTCCAAAGTAGATTCCTATACAAAGAATATTGGTGCAGTTGTACTGAGAGCAGGGCAGACTGTAGTACATGAGGCAGACTGCATCTGGTGCTTTTCATTTGAAAGCAGGAGAGATCCAGGTCAGAAAGGGTGTGGAGAAAGGCATCGAGAGAATGGGCTGCACTAACAGTGATCAAATGTGAATGAAAAAGCATGATTTTTTTAGCCTGGAAAAATAAAGAAGCATGGGGTGATGTTACTACTCATTTAAATATCTTAGGAGGAGAGACAGCTACTGTCAAGAATAATTTTTACAATTAGGAACAATATTGACATGATAACAAGTAGAATGTAATTGTGGATGCATGTAGACTCAAAAAGGCTATGATATTAGAAAAATCCTGCTAGATATCAGAGGGGTGGGCGTGTGTTGGAACAGGCTTCTACAAGGAGTAAAATGACCTGAAAGACCCAGACTGGCTTTATTTATTGATGAGGACTTGCTACAGTCATGCCAACATTGATATAGCTGGCATGCTGCACTGAAATATTTATTGCAATTTATTTTAAATACATCTAAATGTTGATCATGGAATGCAATATATAAATTAAATAAAATAAATTTCCCTGGAGACCTTCCCTTCCAACAGCAAGGTATGTAAAAACTGAATATCAGGCACTATTAATCTGATGGAATATATTTTCAGGATACTTGGCTACATAACTGAGAATAGATGTTTCTGCTGCAGGTGGAACTTTTCAGTTTAAAAGAGCCTCCTTTCTAATGGCAGAGCATTGGCCTGCTGGCAGTGTGACTTCAGAGGCACAGACCCACAAAACAACTACTCTCACCCATATTTCCTGTATAGACTGACCTTCCCTACCTCTTTCTCTCAGCCAACTCAATACAGCTACACTTTTGGTTTTTTCTTACCAATGCAAACACATGGTTGAGTCCTCCAAGATTAAAGACAGGGCAAGTGTCATACTGGTCAGACAGGAAGTCTTTGTGGGGCAAAACCTGAGGGCTCAAATTCTTCATTTGGGCACTATTTATGTAGAAATAAGTTAGAGGCTTTACCTAAGCTCAGAGCACTAAACACTGTATGAACACACACACCTTCATTCCAGAATAGGCTAAAAAAATCACAGATGGACAAAATGAGTGCAATAAAATAAAAAGAAGAAATTATTTACTCAAGCCATGCCCTGGATTAACCAAAAAAATATCCATGAAAGGAACCAAGGGGAAAAAACCCCATATCTCAGCCTTACGCTTTATGAAATGAATAATACTGCCTTGGATGTGCAATGGCCTCTGGACTGTGATTAAGCAGAATCTATAGCTACATGCATAGATTCCTTACCAGCCTGTATATACAGAGATTACAATAGCTTTTGTCCCCTTCTAGCCAAACAAATACCAATAATTTATGAATTTATTTTAATATTCATATTAGACTGATAGGAAGCCCAAGAAGTTCAACAAATTAAGTGAGTCAATCAATATAAAAGACTATTTTTAGAGCCTCTCTTAAATGATGCTGTCCCAGCATTCTCTTAGTTTACAAATTGTATCACCAGGACCACTATAAAAAAAAAAGGCAATAAGTAACAAAGGGCTTCTTTTTCCTTTATAATATAGGCCATAAAAGGTGAAAAGTCAGTCAGTGTTTTGGAAGATTTTGCATAAAATTATGGAGTAAAACAAAGATACCAGTTGCTCCATAAAAGAGAATGTATTTACAAGTGTCCCTGTCTCCTGTCTGTGGAATAAATAAGAAGTATGTAAGTAGAGCTTGCTTAGGCAAAGTGAGATAGCATAAGAAATAAACCCCCCTAAACATTCAATTGCCACATTCAGAGAAGTCCAAATCAAAGTAAACCCCCCAAAATCCTCATGGGATACTAAGAGAATGTCTGAGTGTGTTTGCCAGACTCCCACATGCCAGTTATGTCTGTGTAAGATAGGAGTTTTCTCCATGGTAGGAATCTAGGTGGTTGCATTTTCTGCAGCCTTACTGCCACATGGATTTACCCCTGTTGGTGCAACAGAAACAGAAACATTTTGCCTTTTTATGGTTATTGAGGAGGATATTTTCTGATCTTGCATCAAGAAATAATATGAGTAGAGAGGAAACTAACAGCATGAGGAATGAAAGCCTGTGTCCACTAACCTGTAACAGTTCCCTGAAAAGGAAGACAATAGCACAGTGCATTTTTTTGCCCTTAGGGGTAAAAAGGACAATTACAAAGATCTGGGGATAGGAGAAGAAAGGGCAAGATGATCAAGGGAACATCCCTTCAAAGCATGCCAATAGAAATGTGCTGTTTAAAAATAGACATGTGGAAGGGAGGAGAGGAAGCAGCCGCAAGATGGGCAACAAATCAACAAAGGACAGACTTTTGAAATTTACTGCTTTCCCTAGTGGCAGGCACTCACCAGTCATGGATTGGAAATGGCAGTAACTCACATCAGGAAACCATCACTCCATCTGCACAGTTAACACCAGTATGTAAGGATGCAGGTACGTGACAGGAGCTTAATAGGTGGGGCCATCATCAGCCAGAGCTTGGAACAAAAACCTTAGCATCTCTGGGGGTACTGAGACCACATTTCTGCAACTGATACAGAAATAGTCAAGTTCAGCATGTTCCTCACAAATGACTGTGACAGACACCCAGGGAGAAAGGATGTGCAAACACATGGTTGTGTGTTAGGTCAAGGCTGAGACACCAATAGTGAGGAATATCATATGCTAGAGGCCACTCCGCAGTGATACTTTGTCATTTCCCTTTTCAAGGAAACTGAAAAAACCTTTCAAAAATTGGGCTACAGACTCCTTTAGTTTCTTCCCCTCTGGTTAACCTCTATTTCTTTACAATACTATCCATATGTGATGCTTTCTTTAAGCAAGTTGGCCCACGGAGAAGCAGAAGAGCTTGTTTGCTCACACTATCCCTCACAGGTTGTGGCCTTGTAGTGTTCCATAGTGGCATTTGGCTTTGAGACAGATACTGAAAGCTCAGCATTAGGGAGAACACTGGGTGAAAGTGGTGGGAAGAAAAGGAAAGTGGCCACATCACCAGTGACTTGATAAGAAGAAGAAAAAAATATCAATATCCACTGCACAACAAAATTTACTTTGAGTAGGAAGGAGGAGGGGAGACTGTGGGACCTTGAACAAGCTGTGTTGATTGCCTTAGCACATGGTGCTAGCTCTGATATCATCTTTAGGAACATACTCTATGGAAGATATAATGAGATTCACATCACTACTTCACTGCTTGTGGTGTACTAAGAAGACAGCAGTATCAGAGACTGCTGAGACAGACCTGTGTTTTCCTAGCATATTGTTGGAAAGAAGAGTGAGTAAGAAGGGGGAGGGAGGTGGTGGAGAAATGGAAGAGATATCTTGTAAATGTTCTCTTACAGCTGTAAAAATGGTATGTAATTTGATCCTTTCTGAAGATTTTTCTAATATCTAAATAGGGGGATAATCTTCAGCTCAGCATAAAATGTTTGAGGGGATTAGCTATCCTTCCCGGTCAGACGGATAGTGATAATTCACACTTCACAAGTCTCCCAGTAGCTAGTCTTTAATAACTTCAGTAAGGTTAATAATTATCCTATAAAATTACCTGGCACTTGAACTGGCAACCAGTTTTACTGCCTGGAGGTGACTGTTAAACAATCTGTGTCTATTGGCAAGCAGCATCGCACGTACATCCTTGCAAACCCCTTCCCCCATGATGGGTATGTGAAATTGCATGGCACATTCAACACGCTGATTACCTATTTTTTGTACCCTGCCTGTGTTCATCATTTCAGATACCAGAAGATGTATGAAGTGTGTTCTCTAAGGCAACATCCACTCCAGCTTTGTACCATAAGCAGAAATATGTTGTTGGTGCCTGTGACTTCATCAAAGGCAGATAAGGTCAAACACTCTAAACCTGGGCCTTAAACCATAGCCATATCTATCACTGCTGCTTTAGGCATCTCTGTGCTATGCCCTGAATCAAGACTCACTTTTGATATGTCCCAGCTGTGAGCATATGCTGTATGCTGTTCAGTCTTGATCACATTGCCTCAGAAGCCAATGGCAGGAGCATTTGGTGAGAGAGGGCATGGGATTTGCAAGAGGCAGATAGAATCATAGAATCATAGAATTACAGAATCATAGAATCGAATAATAGAATCATAGAATCAACTGGGTTGGAAGAGACCTCCAAGATCATCGAGTCCAACCCTACTGTGATTACTAGACCTTCAGGGACAGTGGATCCACCACCTCCCCAGACAGCCTATTTCAATGCCTGATCACTCTCTGTGTAAAAAGTCTTTCTAATATCTAACCTAAACCTCCCCTATCAGAGCTTGAGTCTGTGCCCTCTTGTTCTACTGCTAGATGCCTGAGAGAAAAGACCAACCCCCACCTGACTACAACCTCCTTTCAGGTAGTTGTAGAGGGTGATAAGGTCTCCCCTGAGCCTCCTCTTCTCCAGGCTAAACAACCTCAGCTCCCTTAGCTTCTCCTCATAGCACTTGTGCTCAAGTCCCTTCACCAGCCTCGTTGCTCTTCTCTGGACCTGCTCCAGCACCTCAATATCCTTCCTGAACTGAGGGGCCCAGAACTGCACACAGTACTCAAGGTGTAGCATCACCAGGACGGAGTACAGGGGCAGAATCACCTCCCTGGTCCTGCTGACCACGCTGTTCCTGATCCAGGCTAGGATGCCATTGGCCTTCTTGGCCACCTGAGCACACTGCTGGCTCATGTTCAGCTTTCTGTCTATCCAAACTCCCAGGTCCCTTTC